>NC_061120.1:81151472-81374130 GCF_002878395.1 Capsicum annuum | reverse complement strand
CAGGCTACATAGAGTTCTATTTTCTATCATTTCGGATAGGGGTACTCAATTTACTTCTCAGTTTTAAAGGGAATTTCAGTAGGGTCTTGTTACCCAAGTTCATTTGAGCTCATCTTTCCACCCGCAAAGAGATGGTCAGGCTGAGAGGACTATTCAAACCTTAGAGAATATGTTGAGGGCGTGTAGTATTTATTTCAAACATATTTGGGATGAGCATTAGCCATTGATAGAGTTTGCCAACAACAATAGCTTCCATGCTAGCATCGAGATGGCACCATTTGAGGCCTTGTGTAGTAGTAGGTGTAGATCACCTGTAGGTTGGTTCGAAGTAGGTAAAGCTACCGCAATTGGACCTAATGCAGTATTTGAAGCTATGGAGAAAGTTAAGCTTATTAGATAAAGATTGAAGACCGCTCAGAGTCTTCAAAAGTCTTATACAGATGTGAGGAGGAGAGATCTTAAGTTTGAGATGGGTGATTTGGTGCACATAAAGATCTTACCTATGAAAAGGGTGAAGAGGTTTGGTAAGAAGGGAAAGCTTAGTCCGCGGTATGTTGGCCCGTATAGTGTCTTGAGCCGTGTTGGTAAAGTGGCCTATGAGGTTGAGTTTCTCTTATAATTGTAAGCTGTTCATCCTATCTTTCATATCTCTATGATCAAGAAACATATTGGTGATTCTGTTGTGGTTGATCCTTCAGAGAGTGTGGAGATTCAGGATAGTCTTTCCTACGATGAAATTCCTGTTGAGATCCTAGTCTTTCAAGTCCGTAGGCTGAGGAACAAAAAGGTTCCATTGGTCAAGGTGTTGTGATGGAACTAATCTGTTGAGGGTGCTACTTGGGAGGCAGAAGTAGACATGCGATCCAAGTACCCACACCTCTTTTCCAAGGGTTCATACCAAGCCAAAGGTACTATTTTTCCTTAATTCAGCCATTCTAGTCTAAAGTTTAGCCATGCATCTATCCTTGTATGAGTTCTTGCATTGTTTGGCATATTCATGAGTTTAGAAAGGTCTTGAGCAATTTATAAATTGTTTCAGCTATGTGTGCTCTATTTTTCCTTTGTCCTTCATCTAACTAGCAACATTTGAGGATGAATGTTTCCAAAGGGGAGATATTGTAAGATCCTGCAAAGTTCCTTCATAGTTTGAGCCTTAGAGCGTGTCGAATGAAGCGTAATTCCAGCTCTAAAAGATGTAGGAGTGACTCCTAAGTGTGTATCATGTTAACCATATATAATTTTCCTAATTTTGACTTTTTTATCATGTGGGAAAATTGATAAGCTTCCCATCGATATAAGATTCACCCAAATCCGATACACGGGTAAGAAGTTATGGCTAATTTAAGACCTAGTCGTAAAACTGTGTCATTTTAGTGCTTGGCGTGTCGCGGAGAAGGTCGATTTAAAAATTGTCAAATTCTAGTGGAACTCCATAATATTGGGGAATTGCGCTGAGGTTCCAAGTCCCAACCAGTGGGAAAATGCGATGGCTCCGCATTGCGGTGACTCCCATATTGCCAATTGTCAATTTCCAGTGAGCCACCACGATAAGAGGCGCGTCGCGGTGACCCCTTAAATTGGGTTCCCATTTCAATTTTTCCAGCTTTGTACAGATGTTAAAAGGGGTATTTTAGACTTTTCCAAGCATATGAAACCATGCAAACACCAAAGCAAAGTCATTTGCAAGCATCCTATGAGGTTTTTCTTAAATTTTCTCTCATAAAAAACCCTAAGTGTCCAAAACCTCTTCCAAGAACCTCAAGAATCCACCATGGATTTTCTAAATTGAGTCAAGATTCAAGGTTCCCAAGTCAAGGGCCTCAAGAACCCTCATTCAAGAGTACAAATACAGTTCCAAAAGTAAGAGTTCATCCAAAGCTTTTAATTCAAGGTATGTGGGGTTTTGAGAAAGGGTAACCCTTTCACCCTTGTGCCCAAAAGGCTTATTTACATCATAAATTTCCTGAAATCTATGAGGTTTTTACATGAATTTGAATTAGGATTTTTCACCCTTTATTATTGAATGCATTATCTTGATATTTCCCTTGAATTAAAAGTCAAATGGCATGATTTCTGCATGTTTTATTGAGAAATTATAGCTGGGTATAAACCCCATGATTTTACTCCTTGAAATGCTAATATTTGCAATGTTGAGATATCGAAGCATACGACTATATTGAGATTTTGAGATAAATTGCTGAACTTCCCAGATTTCCACATGATTTTGTTATCTATGTGCTATATATTGTTCTTTTGATGAGTTTAACTTAAGATTGAATTATTGGTTAGTAAGCCCTATTTGAGACTTGTGAAATTATGAACTCTTGTGCTATAAGAACCCATGATTTGAGTATTTTGAGATAATTGAGAAATGAATTGATCTAATGGTCCGAAAACATTGAAATTCACTTCAGCATATGAGATTATCGATTTGATTATTGGGTTCATGGTGAACCATGAGATTATTCTAAAAGTGGATTTTTATGAGATGAGTACAGATAATCTAAAGGGAATAGTACTTAGCACCGAGCGGATAAGTCCCTATGGTTTCTTACCCCAAAACTATGTGCCAATGTAGGTTGGGCCTGAGGCCGAGTTTATGATGATTATAATTGGGCCCGAGGACGAGTTTTATTTAGTGATCACTAGACCTTGGTTATACTCCCTGGAAAGAGTATGACGCTCCTCCCCAACGTGGGGTCTCCTCCTTAGGAGGATAAAATGTTGGACTCTATGTAGCTCTCATGGTTTTTGTTGGTTACGAGAACCTCCCTTGCCCTTTTAAACTTCAAAATTTGATACTTATTTTCCCTTCCTATGAGTTATTTTCCTAAATGGTGGAATTGCAAAGTTATTCCCTAATTGAAGTGCTTCCTTGAGGTGGGTTAGTTTCCTAAATGAAAGTATCTTCCCTTGGTATAGTACTTTTCATAAAGCTTTGTGATAAGTTATATCCTTGAGCTAGAATAGTTTTCCATTTGAGATAGAATGATTTTACTAAAGCTTGAAATGAGATATTTTCCTAAGGTGAATGAAATAAAATGCCTTTAAATATGTTTCCAAGTCTTATGATTTCGAATTCCAAGTATATGAGTTCTAAATATCTATGAAATGTTGAGCATTGAAGAGGTTTTACTCTCCATGAGACATATGCATGAGTTGAAAGTATTGTTTAAAGTACCTTAGCCTTCAGGCATGTAGAATAAGAGAAGATTTCTGATTCTTAAGGTTAAAGAGCGATGACTCATGAGATTTGTGTTGTATGCCTCATCCTACATGATTTATGATCTTTTTATTATTTACTTGTTCAAGCGATGTGAGTCGTCTCATTTTGCATACATGATTTGATTGAAGAAGACCGGTACTATTTTTATACATATGCATTCACCCCTGCATACTCAGTATATTCCAAGTACTGATTCATATATAAGTCTATGTTCTACATTGTGTCATAATGTAGGTTTAGGTGCCCAGTCCCAGCCTCGCCCGTGATTCTCTGAGTACTTTGCCTACATTTTCAATAGTGGTGAGTCCTCATGATTTGAGGGCCGATCTTCAAATATTTACTATACTTGAGAGATTGTTTTATCTTAAGTTCATTTCGAGTCAGTTGGGGACCTGTGCCAATGGCGCTCTAGATTTTGATTTGTAGAGGCTTGTTAGACTAGTATCAAACATATGATGTGTAAAGGGTTCAGTATTGTGATTTTGTTGAGATTTCTCTACATTGTGGTCATATGGACCGAGTACCTTTTTCCATATTTCCTTTCATGTGAGATGACTATGCGAGTGTTTGAGTCTATCCTTATCTTGAATTGTGTGTTATTGGTAGAAATCGGCTCTAAGGGTTAGCTTGGAGCTACTCGTAGCCTTAAGCACCTGTGACGTCCCGGGAGGCGATTTCGGGTCGTTATATATTAATACTTTAACATGGGGAAATTCACCAAACACATGGGGATCATGAACTTGGACATGGAAATATCTTAAACATGGGAGCATAGCATGATTACATAATAAAAATCATGAATTTAGGAATTCACATGAAATTTGCTTGAAATAGGAAATGGGATTTTAATCATACATGTAAAGATCATAGCTTGAACCTAAGAATGTCTTAAACATGGGTGAAAAATAGAGTTACATGGTAAAATTCATAACTTGGGGTTTTATCTTGAATTTGATAGAACATGATATGGGAATTTCATCAAACATGTGAAAAGCATGAATTTAAAACATGTGAATGTTGTTAAAAATCATGAATATAGGATTTATCATGGAATTCACTTGAATAAAGCATGGGTAACTCAAATTCATAGCACGAGAAATTCAAAATCTTGCATGGAATCACAGATGTGCTGAAATTAATTAAAATCAGCATGAAAACATGTAAATCAATCTTTCTTGAACATTTAAAATAACACAATGATTGAAAAATTCATTCTTTAATTGAAATAAAAGGGTTTTGGGCTCCATGGGTGAAAGAGGACACATAGATGAAATCCCACATACCTTAAAGCTTTAATCATGAAGGAGAAACACAATATTGAAAGCTTTCTTGAATTGAAAAACTTGAGTTCTTTATTTTCTTCAAGAAAATTTTATGAAGTTCTTGGTGTTCTTGAGGGGGCTAGGATTTTCTTGGAAATAAAAAGATGAAAACTAATACATCTAATGCTTTTGGGGGATGAAATTAAGTGTTATGGGCGGATTTGGATGAGGGGAAGTCACCAAAGTTGCCTTACGCCCTTTAGGAATTGAAATAGTGAGTGAAACAGTTTTGTAACATGGTTTCCATTGTGTTTTGTCGCTTATCGCGTCGATGACCGATGCATCGCATCCCAATCGCGTCGGCTTACCGCCTCTCACGAAAAATGTCATAACTTTTTGCTCGGGTATCAGATTAAAGTAAAATTGGTATCATTGTTCATCTAATTCAATTATTTACAATTTAGTAGGTCTTGACCTACAAAATTCAACATATATAAAAAGATATACACGTTCAAAGTATACCCTTGTAGAATCAAATATCAAACTTAGGACGAATTAAAGGCTCTAAGCTCAACTTTGTTCTAAGTGATTCTTATGAATATTTTTCACCTCAGAAGCACATCAAACATAAGGATAAAGACTATGTAACTTATATTCACATGAAAATAATTTTTATTAAAGATTTTACACGTAGGAACGACTGTTCATAGACTAGCCCAAAAATACGGGGTGTTATAGAAACTCTAGTGAGCTCCTTCCTTTAAAGACTGTCCTGACTCTAAGTCAATGTTGTATTTTTAGTATGACATTCTATATTAGATTCACTCTTGTACTTATGAAATCTAAGTCTTGGGGATTTTGTATTTTTTATTTAGTTCCATTTGTGTTTATCTTTGGGTTCTTATCATTATTCTTATTATTATCATTATGTATGTATTCTCTTACTGTTGCCCTTTCTTTGAGTATATTTAGTAGTTGAGTTAGGATTTCCTATCATGGATGGGTTGGGGTACGTGCCACCACAACCTTATGATTTTTTGTTTGTAACAAGTTGGTATCGAAACATTAGGTTCACCAATCTCATGAACACATGAGCATGTGTCTTGTAGAGTCTCATGGGTTAGCATAATGACATCTGCATCGATATTTAGGATGTTATTAGATCTTATTAGAAAAATTCTATTCTATGATTCCTTATTATGCAAGTTGTTCACTTCTTAAATTCTAAACTTTGTATTATATTCTATTAATAGGTTATAAGAACCAGATTAGTTGTTACTATGGATGATGTGGCTGCACTTGTTACTAGGAATATAGATAAGGATAAATGTAAAGGTAGAGGTCATAATAGAGGTAGATAATAAGGTTTATCTCCAGCTAAGATGTGCCAGGACGATACTGTCACGCCCCTAAGACTAGATGGAAAGGACAAAAACTATATATGCATATGTTATACCGCTGATATATATTTTAAATAGAAGGGTATTATTCCTAATCAATTATGAGGTCCTATAAAGATGTACAATTTTAGCCCATTGGCCCCAACTAATATAGAAAAATGAAACTATAACCACATGAGATAATTTAATACTGTCTACGAATCCTTTAATATAATCTATATTCATACAATGGAGTATAGTTGGGACGAAACCCCTAACATATACAAACTATAATTCCAAACACAACTAAAGAGTATAAGACATCTATTATCTCCAAATGAGAGAGAAACTCACCAACAGCTTTGTAGAACATGGGACGAGTGCCTAGTATTTAAATATCCTTATCGACACACCTGATCTATTGTTGCAAATATGTAATTTCCCGAAGGAAGGGACATCAGTACATATAAAACACATACTAGCATGTAAAATAGACAGAATAACAAGTAACTAGTATAGATGCTCATATGGATTAGATATCAAGATGAAGGACTTATAAGCATGCGAATAACTAATATACAATATGAAACTTCTGAAACAGTGGCTAAAACATAAGTCTAACCGGCATTTCCTATTTTAAGTATTAAGGAAGAGCAATTACAGATCCATATTATCTGAAAATATAGACTTATGTAGGCACATTATTAGCTTATACATGTGTCCTCAAAGTTATTCTTTATTATAAGACACCTAAAAATTTTCCTAGATGATGTCCTATACCTATATCAAATACAAATGATCATATGATGGCCTAACAAAGGAATTTTGTGTCAAATTTGTGGCAATATTGCCTTATATCTATGTATGCTTTTGTTATTGGATCGCAATCTATTGTAAGGTATGCCACTCCTTCATGGCTCACTATAAGGGTCTGCCCACAGGCCATATATTCCATATATTAGCTCAAGTCAGGGGCATCCCAGCTGACTCCAAATGCAAATGATTCCACAAGGGGAGGGTACACCACATTGTTTGGGCTCACAATAATGGTTTGGTCTTGATCCTGTGCACAGAATCACGTTGAACGATATGCCAAGACAAACCTATGTACCATCCCATCATTAACTTTATCAAATAATGCCAATAGCCTATACGAGTGTATCATGATAAATACTAATCAGCCATTAAAGTAATTTTTTCCATGTATAACTAATTCAACTACTAGTATCGAGTTGCTCAAATGCTAGTTCTTTATATATTGCTCTGTGATTTGATATACAAGTGCGACTATACTATGGCTATTTATTCTAAATATAAAGCTTGTAATAGAGATCATATGAATTTTAAGAATTTTTAATGCATACCAACACAATCATATATCGCTCTGTAGATACTAGACTTGACAAGAGTAAAATGAACTGTGACTTCAAAAAGTAGACACGTGAAGGAAGGACACAAGTAATTTAAGATGAGAAAGGAATATAAATACTATGGAGACATTAGGCATAAAATATATAAGGTGGGTGATTCATTCCTATATATCAAGTAGACTATATCGACTCCGTTAGGAGAAGTAACTAACTATGGGTTAAGACTTAACAACGAAAGAGGGTTTAGCTTTACATACCTTTGATGCCTTCCTAGCCAATGGTTGGGTAACATGTTTCCAACAATTCAACAATCCTAGGTGTCTTTTTTCGTTACGAACCAACAAATAAGTTCGCATAACCCAAACGGTGAGCAATCACTTCAACATAAGCAACTACATATATAGTACATATATATATTCATCAGTAATCCAAAGGTCCATCTTACAACTTGTTTTAATACCCTTTTCTTATGCTCAAAATTAAGAAAATTCATTTTTACAATATCGATATTAAATATGCCTCTACCAATAGAAATACCTAAAAATTTTAGTTCTACCACAACTCTATCCTTTCCCTTTTTCCTTTCAAGAACCTTAATTACAAAACCCACTTCATGAACTAGTAAGAAATTCCTTTTAAATCGTAATTACTACCTCCTCCTATACTTCAAACATCCATTTCATAATAATATTCAAGTAAAGGATAGAGAAATTGCCCAATTAAAATAAATCCCCAATCTCTCATGATACTATTAAAGTAAAGAAAACCTATAGTGTTACTATTGATGCTCGACTCTTGACAAAAAAGGAACATTTTCAAGCTAAAAATTCTCTATAATAATTACAAGCTAGTAGAAAAGATGAAGAAATATGGAAGAAAGGCATTAGGAGCTAGAATATACGAGCACTACACGTTTCTCTATTTTCCAAAAGGATAAGAGCACTGACCCTTATCTATTCCCTTTTTTCAAAAAAAAAAAAAACCTTAACTCTCTCTTTTCTAAAATAAATTATTTGTAAGCCCCTTTTTGTCTACTTAATAAAGAAATAGATTTGGCCAACTTTACTCTACTTACTATGAAAGCTCCATATAATATACAAGCGCTATAATTTTACATAGAATATATATCACATAACACTTTATAGATTAAAAGTTATACTCACACAAAGTATTAAAATAAATTTTAAATATCATCGAGGTGTTACAATCTCCCCCACTTTGGATCATTCATCCTAGAATGACGCATATAACTTATATAACCCAAGACATTTGTATGATCATCTACTCAACTTTTACTTCCCTTAATCAACCTTAAGGTATTAAATTTGGCTAACTCTTCAATTTTGCAAAAATTTAGATAGAGTTTCTCACATAAATAGGCCTATTGAAAACCTGTCAGTTAACAAGATTACATACAAATACGCTTCACAGAGTTTTGCAACAAATATACCACTCAACTGATAATAAACGAGGCTACAACTGGCCTTATAATCAAATGATAGCTATAAAAAATGCCATGACTTACCATAAATTTTACCTCCGAATGCTACATCAAGCTTCGAATCATTAGCACAAATCAACTATCTAAAGATTCTATGTAAAAATCAGTTAACAACTGAACAAAGGAGTTATAAGCTCATATTTACTTAGGATTCATTTATCTCTCCCAACACTCCTTTTGAATTATGTGATACCTTGCATAGGCGATATCTAAAATAATAAAGTATCAACAAATAATATGAGCTTATAATTCTTCAAGAAACATATTTCTTAGCTTCAAGAGGTGTTGATGACTCAAGTTCTTTGATTATCCTTTAGACAACAAAATCAAATAACCAAAATATTTGCCCTCTTCCCCGAGGAATAAACTTAACTCATACCTCGAGATCTAAATAGTTATATATATTATTTAAGAAAATAAGTATATAAAAATTATACTATGAAGACAAATAGATATGAAGAACATATAATCATGTAAATATGCGAGCCTCTGAAACGAATATAAACATATAAATCAAATAGGTGTATAACCTATAAACTAGAGGAGAATACATAACATGCAATATATATGAGGATAAACTGCAAAAATATATGGAATATGAGCTTATAAACTATAAAACAACATGTAAATAGATGAGCAATAAGACAGACAACACGTCAATAAATGAGCTATCACATGATTGTCCTATACCATGTAAATAGGTGTGCTATAACATTACTTAATACATTAGATTTTAAATTAAAATGGCAAAAATCATATAAGTAAAGTGATTGCGATATACTAGAATATAGATACAAGTATCTAATACATCAATTCTAACGTACAAAGCATGTAGATGACACAATTTGATTACACACTTGAATATGTAATTTTGGGTTAGAGCTAAATGGATAAATACTATTACTTTTGAGGTGGTAAAAAAGACAAGTAGTAAAACCAACAGGAAAATAAATGATTAAATACAAGCTTTGATTAATATAAAATTCATTCTAAAGAAAGATCAGAAAAGAATAGGTATCAAATACATCTAAGTCCTAATTTAACATGTAACCTCCAAATCAGTGATGTCGTAACAAGTAAAAATGGAGCAAAGATATATTTTGGTTTGCTAATGAATTCAAGGAATCTAATAGTCTTTATTTGTAGACTTGATAAAATGAAAATATCGGTACCTACATTACGATGATTTCCAAAGTGGAGAAAAATCATAAATCATTCTTCAACTTTCGTACATTGAATGTCACCTACTAATACTCACCGTGGGCCTCTATGCAAAACATTGTCTATAAATTAACCAAATTAAAATTCACTCGAATTGGATTATAAGTAAATAAGTGTATCCTTTGTGAGCAAATGGACTTTTTAACATCTCTAAGTAGGTAAGTCGTGAGATGTATAACACTTATGCCACCATATCCTGAATATGGTAGTGTATAAACAGATAACTCATAACGACTATAATTTATAGATAAATGATTTTCGATGCATATATTAGATGGATGATATGGGATTTATCATATAATTAAATAGGTAAGTAAACTATGAAAGAACTTAAGCTTTAATTCTTAAAATTTTGAAAATACATGTCATGTAATAAATTAGTTATAATGTATGAACATATGAACTATAACTTTAAATAGATATCCCTACAATCTATAAATTATTAAGCAAACATTATATAATGAGTCTGTTTTTTTTATGGCATTCTAATCATATGAACTTTTGATTCATCTGATAGTTAAACAAATGAGTTATAGGGCATACAATTAGAAAAGATAGACATATGATGTCCATAAAATATAAATAAAAACCCATGAGGTATATAAAAAATATATCCTTTATTGCATATGTATATAACACACTATCAAACACCACAAGAAACAAATAACAAATAAATAAATAATTTATATGTCACCTAATTATGTAGATCGGCTCATAGAACTTACAAAGCTTCTTTACAAAACTTGTAAGATACAATCAGGATTCATATCCCATATAACATATAATTAAAAACTTAGGATACAAGTAACTCTTATGCAAATAGCCAAGGAAACATCTAACATAGGGATCAATGTTTTATGAAACATATAGCATGTGAATACATTCTCTATAAAATATGTAGCATACAAACAAATAATTTATGAAAAATATGACGTAAGAAAAAAATAATCTAGAACATACATAGCACATAAACAATAAGTCAGACAATATGTAACCTATACACCAAGAATCTATGATATGAATACTCAAATAACATATAAATAAAAATAATTCTTAAAGGACAGATACCACATAAACTAGTGCTATTATAAAAATAAGTAACATGTAAATAAGTAAGTTATAGTACACACAATATGTATAATCATAAAAGAAGTAAGATACAACATACACATACACACACATATATATATATTTTCACGATGACTTATTTTATGGGCGATCCGTGCCACTTAAAGTAGGGGGCATCCTATGGAATTATCCAATCATGATTTAAGTGCAAACATCCTGTTATTTTCAAGTCTTAACCTCACTAATGAACTACAATATGCAATTTCATTAGGTAAAGTATCTAATATATCATTAGAAATTAGCAGTATCTTAGAAACAATCCTAGAGGAATGTTACTAGTAGGTGAGCCTGAAGGCTACTGCAACTACCCAAAGTTAAATACACATTTACTTCAAGTCGGTCATACCAAGAAAAAAGCACAACAAGATTAGTCAAATTCCCTAACTCAGACGAAATCAAACCTGAAATCTGAGTTGGACAAGTTGAAATTGCACAAGACTTATGGCATATAAAAGAACAAAAGAAATTGAACTAGAAACATTGTTGTTACTAAGCACAAGTTTTTGTAACACAACAAGACCATGAAAAGACAATGGCATACTCCAAAATAAATAATTCAAATACAAATCAGTCATAGTCAACTTAGTGCAATCCTAATCTCTTCTGGTATATCACTAACAAGATTGTTCTACAAAAGCAACATCTTATCCAACTTCCTAAGGTTCCATAACTTAAATGGTATTGAACTATAAAAACTATTTTCATAAAAATACAAGTTCAAAAGATCAGTATAGTTACATAAAAAAATGGGTATTTAAACAAACAATATTGTAGTATAAAAAGGTTTCAAGATTCTTTAACTTACCTAAAGAAACAGCCAAAGAATCAGATATCCTAGTATTAGCCAATCCTACTACTGTCAGATCCCCACATTCCCCTAAATCATTTGGAATATTCCCAATAACATCCTTATTTCCACCTGTCTTTAATACTTTATGATTTGCCAAAAACCCCATTTCACTTGGTAAAACTCCACTAGTCCTGTTATCATATAGCACAATATTTCTCAAACTTCTACAACCCTCAATCTCAACATGGATTCTCCTAGTAAGTTTATTAGTGTTCAATGTTAAATCTTTAAGATTACCAAGATTTCCAATACTTAAAGGGGTGTTACCAACAAGTCCATTTGAACTAAAATCAATAGTGACAAGTGAAGAAAAATCACCAATTCTAAATGATATAGTACCAGTAATATTAGCATGATATATAACAATCTTTTTTTAAGGTACTTATATGATAAAAGATTTGTATGTAAAGGAAGTGATTGATAGAAAACCCCTTGTACCTAAGATTTAGTGCTACTTACTTATGAATCTAAATCAATAAATTCCACGTCGTGTCTCAATAAATGAATTACCCTTAGGAGTAACACAAAGGCAACTACAACTATAAAGCTACGTGAAATTATATATTCCATTATCTTATAACCAACAGTATATTTGGAAGATCATACTTACTAAACTATCTTAAGATCAAGTCTGAGTTTTTATATGGTTGGTCATTATTATTTGAAGACCTTCTTATTGGCAATATTAGTACTACAACTTTTGTTCATATAGATTGCATGTGGATATCTATTCGGATCATTAGAGATTGCAGTATATTCTATGATTGCAGTATATGCTTACTCAGAGTTGAATCTCAGGTAGAGGTAGTGGCTTAAAGTGATTTAGTATTATGATATGAGTATTTACTACTATCTAAGTAAAGCTAATATTATTACTAATGCTTTTAGCAGATTGTCTATAAATCTCCTATTATATGGTTTGACGTTGGTGAGACTAGGTTGTTTGGTCCTGACTTGGTTCATCAAGCCATGGAGAAGGTGAAAGTTATTAGAGAAAGACTTTAGACTGATCAGAGTTGCCAAAAGTCTTATGCGGATGTGTGGTGAAGAAAGTTGGATTTTGGATTAAATGATTGTGTATTCTTGAAAGTATCTACTATAAAAAGAGTTATGTGGTTTGGAAAGAAGGGGTAGCTCAGTCTCTATTACATTTGTCCACATTAGATTTTAAGGAGAATTTGGAACATTACATAGGAGTTGGATTTTCCTGCGAGTTTGGACTCTATTAATCATGTGTTTTATATGTCTATGCCGTGTTTCCTGTTCCCATGCTGAAAAATTTGTGGGTGATCCTTCCTTGATAATTCCCATTGAGGATGTTGGTGTCATAAATTCCTTGTCTTATGAGGAATTCTCCATTGAGATATTGGATAGGCAAGTTCATAGATTGAGAACAAAGGATGTATCTTTGCTAATGGTCTTTTGGAGAAACCAAAAGGTGAAAGAAGATACATGGTAACCATAGGAAAATATGAAGGCCAAAAGCCTATTCTTGTTCCTCAAATTGGATAAAAGTGCTTAAGGTATGAGTTTCATTTTCCTTTTGTCGCTTTTTGAATTTATTATTTGATTTTAGTGTATTCTTGCTATTCTTATTTTAAAAGTGTCCAAACTCATCATTCGATGATGAATGATCCTAAGGAATGGTTAATGTACGACCCCTTAAATTTTTTATCATTTTGTTTTTGACCCTTCCGCATGCGCAATATTGGTTTCTGACTTAAATTATGTTTAGGGATGTTAAACAGGGTGTATTGGGAGAGTTCTAGAATTCTTGGTAGTGGTTCAGAGTTAATTTGGGACCCCGACATAGTGAGGATCCACGATATCACCATGTCATAAATGTTAGCCTCCGCAATATCAGTGTGGTATGTAGGATAACTTTCACAATAAAGGAGTCCCATACCAGTGCGTAAGTTTCACCCTGTTTGGTTTTATTTCACTTGGGATGAGAGGTTGTTGGTATCTTTACCCCTTGTATAACTTTTAAACATAAAATAAGCCTCTTTTCGTTATTTTTTAAATATCAAATCATCCATTTTCTCTTAAAAATCAAAACCCAAGAATATTCAAGGGTTTCACAATAAATTCATCATCTGGGTTCTAAACTTCAATTTGACTTCAATCTCTTGTGTGTTTCAGGCATGTTTATCGTTCCTAAACTTTAATTTTACATTGAGGAATAAATTGAATGGATTTTCATGTGTTGTAATTACGGGTTTTGAAATTAAGTTGAGGGGTTTTGGTTGTTACTGATTGAATTACTTGTCCTATGTTTTAATTTATTATTTATTCTTTAAATTGATGTTTGGGAGATGAATCGGTATATTATTTATATAGGTGGAATAGGGGACATAGGTTTCCCTAAAGTGGATTAATTTTGGCTAGGAATTGCACGAACGTAAACTCACTTTGTTAATTTGATTTTTATTATGGAAAATTGCATGGTTTATCTTTCTTTTGAACCCAATGCATTGCATTAATGGATAAATAGATATGTAAATGGATTTGGATGGCATTTAGTGGCCTTGTTTTTGAGTTTAAATGAAACTTGTGGGTCAATGTGGTTATGTGAATTGGTTTTGCATGTTTAATTTATCTTGCAATCATATTGGTATGACGATACCAAGTGGTAAATGAATTGATGAATAACTCTTGGGTTAATGGACTGGTTTGAGTGTAAATTTTTTAAATTTGGGCTTAAAAGGGGGTTGTTTATCTCATTGTGAAGGTGTAAGTCCTAGGGTGACAAACACCGAAAACCACGTTTTCTAGCATTAGGGTCTATGTCTCCGTATGCTTAATGAACACTAAATATATTTATTTTTAGGATGGGTATTGCCCATCATAGCTTTAGTTTCCCTAGGATTTTCCTCAGTTTATGTGGCTAACACGCATTGGGGCCCTTTTAGTAGGGGTAGTTGAACCCCTATATCATAAGGGTACCCTTGGGATGGATCGAGCTACACAATCTAGTTTAATGGTTTTAAAAAATTCATGTTTATGACCCTTACCCTATCCTAGCATCTTATATATGTATATATGAATGTGTGCTTATGGTTTTGACTGATTTTTGATATGGAATTATTTTATCATATTCCCTGAGTTATATCCTAGTTCTTATCCTACTGGCTATCCTAGGATTCTATATTATTTCATGATATGGGGTCCCAATATATTTCTATTGCAACATTAAGTGGATTAGAGCATCTATCAAATTTCTATGAAGTTGTGGTCCTCCATCCTTCGAAAGGCCTTATTATTTCATTATTCTTTCATTATTGACTTAGTACTTATGGATTCTTTTTGGTCATAGTCTTGGCATGTACCAAATTAGTTGCTATTCTAGTTTTAGAGGCCTGTGGATAAATGTGGCTTGGTTTGTTATTGTTTTGATTCTTAGTTTTATTTAGTTATTTATTCATCTTCTTAGTACTATTTAAATGACTTCCGTTTTGTTGTTATTATTTTTTTTTGTTCTCATGAGGTTAGGAGATAGGATTTCTCTCCGGTCCATGGTGGGCTTGAGATATCCGTCATGGTTAGGCCTTGCTTGGGTCGTGACATTAAGTTCTCCTAAGTTTACTGGAGAATCAAAGAAGCATAAATGTGAGTTTTTGGTTAGTTGTTAGGAGAGGTTTCATAATCTCGGTTTGGTTGGCTATTATGGTATGGATTATACCTTTTTTAGATAGTAAGGGCACCAAATTAGTGGTGGATATCTTACCTAGATTATAATCTAGTAACTTAACCTCCCATGACATGGACACAGTTCTCTAAGGCTTTCATTGGGATGCTTGTGCCTTATGACATGTGGTAGTATCTAAGAGATGAGCTTGACAATTTAAAATAGGGTACCATGATAATTATCTATTTTGGGACTAGGTTGCATACCTTACCTAGGCATTGTTTGGTGAGAATACCTTGAGAAGAGAAGTATTTAAAATTTTGGTAAAGGATTAACTACTTTTTTTTATTTGGACACAATATATTTACCGAGTATTAGGTATCGTTCAACAGATAGCGGACCATACTAGGAGTATTGACAATATCCATTGGGATGCCTATAATGGTGGCAACAAAAGGCTTACAAACACAATAGTTTTAGTGGTTCATCATCTCAATTTAAGGCTTATCAAGTTTGGGTCATGACTATCAACATAGTAGGCTAGTTCAAGAGATCAAATTGTGGTTATTCTAGATACAATGGCAGGGGCAGCCTAAGTCTAGGACAGGTGTCTAGAGGTTCTCATATAGTTATCATGTTACGATGGCTACTCTAGATCATCTAGATCTTATAGGTAGTCACAATGCTCCTTCCATTAGTAGAGGATGTATTTATTGCAATGAGTTGGTTCATAATATAAAGGATGGCACCAGGCGGTGGTAAGGTCATCCACAATAGTGTTCTCAAATGCAGACTTATCAGGCACCGACAACTTTGTATAGAGGTGTACAAAGTGGTATATTTAATAGGGTGATATGGGTGGATCCCAGGAAAATCATAGTGGTGGTTATGGTTTTTCTCAGTCTAGGGGAAGGTGTAGATACTTGATAATATTATGCATTCTTGGGTAGATCTAAGGCAGAGGCCTCTGATGTAGCTATTACAAGTAATTTTCCAATTTCCCATCGGCCTACTTTAGTATTATTATATCTTTAATCTACCTTCTCATATGTGTCTGCGTATTTTTCATTAGAAATTGATATGGCGTATAAGAACCTTGTTGTGCTTATTTTTATTTCTACCCTGATAGATAATTCTTTAATGGTGGACCAGTGTACCTATACTATAGTATGTCTCTTTTAAGGTATCATACTTATCTAGACTTGATTATTCTAGATATGGTAGATTTTGATGTTATTTAAGGTATGAATTGACTCTCTTTGTATCATGTTATCTTTGTTTGTCATGAAAATTTGGTTACAATAGTATTACCAACTCTACCGAGGGTAACGGTACCCAATGTTTATTTCCTAAGAGGGAAATTTCTTTTTAAAGGCTCAATGAATGGCTAAGAAGGGGTGTCCTGTCACCTCCCGATTTTTCAAGTAATGATGGCACCTAGATTTTTCCACCAGTAGGCAAGCCAAGCCTTATCCCAGAATGATATGTAATGGGCTAACGGGAAAAAAACTAGAAAAATACCACATATAATGATAACAATAGTAATAACAAGAGTAATAACAAGCAAAAACTAGAAAGAAGACAAATAAAATATATCAAAATAAGAGAAGGAAAGGACTAAAATATACAAACGAATCCCTCCCAAGACCTGGTAAGGTCGGTAGTAGAACCTCTACTAAAAGATACCTAGAGTACTAGACAAAATCCAAAATATACACAATATATACAAGAAATTTCGAGTACAAACGACTAAACAAGAATAGATAGAAGAGGATCAACCTCGGATGATAGCAAGCTCACATTGCTCCTAATTAATACTGGAAAGTAGGAATCATGGCAATATTGGCTGCTAGTACTTAAATCTTTATTAGGGTAAAGATGCAGAAGTATAGTATGAGTGGCAAAGCAATGGGTACTTAGTAGGCATCATCGGCTGATTGAGCTAAATATAGGAAAAGTATAACTAAAATGCAAAGGTGTAGTCTAAGTTAATAGTAAATAGGGACTAAAAAGTAAACAATTATTTGGCTACACAAATGTGATATAGGAATAAGTAAAAGCGATATAGAAAGATAAGTAATGCAATAATAATAGGAAGATTAAACATAACCTAACTGCGCCCCCATAAGCCCGCTAAGCACAATAAAGAAGACAATTAACCCAACCATGCCCCCATAAGCTGGTGGGATACACTAGAAGTAATTAATGAAAATAAACATAAATAAATCATAACTAAACCCATCCCATAAAATCATAGTATTCATCCAAACGTGAACTAATCTTGAATTTACACCAATGGGTAGTAACAAAAGGCTACATGCCAGGCTTGAACTGATAGTAATGGATAATAACAAGGGGCTATATGCCAAAATCAAACCAGAAATTATGGGTGATAATGAGAGGCAAAATACACGATATACAAAACAAATCATAATCAGATGCCAGATTTGAGTCAAAACTCAGAGGGCCATAACTCTCAAAACAACCAAAAATAGTACCAAAACTCCCAAATCATCATAACTAGATGCCGGACTCGAACCAAAACTCATAGTAACCATACCCAACTATAAAATTAAAACCCAAACCATACTATAACAAATGCCAAAGTGGTACCATAATTCATATTTTTGAATAAAGGGGGGTTACGCCACACTAAAATAGACCAAGTTTCTTAAAGTCAGACACATGCAATAAAATAGTAAAGCAGTAAGGAAAGAAAAACTTTACTAGAAATTAAAGAACACAAAGATTTAATGTGGAAACCTCCTTGTTCAAGGGAGGAAAAACCACTATTTACCCTCACAAGCACTCAACAATCCACTGTAATCAAAATCATCATTACAGACTCCATTGGAACCTAACTCTAGGCTCCACTAGTTTGCATCAACTCTATTACAAACTCTCCTTGACAACACTTTCAATACCTCACATTAATATTGATTAAATATAAGCAATATCAAACTTAGATAACTATACCTAACACCTCAAAATACTAAATAAAAACATTATTCTTATAATACAAGTAATGCAGTTACAAAATTAGCCTTGACTTAATAAAAACACTCTCTTAGAACACAAAAGCTCAGATCTTGAGCAATATTCGAATTTTGGCCAATTGATCTCTTTGAATAATTAGATTAAAAAACTGTGAATTAAGGAGAATTATTTTCTATTATATCTTCATAATGTTTAGGGTACCATTTTTATTAGGGTAGGTATCCTAAATAGTAAACAACTCATTTTTGCAGTTTGTTGCACTAACATACAAAACTGCATAGGACAGTGATAATTCTATGTTTCCAGAACACCCAAGAACCTGGTCCCTTGTTGTCAGCTTATCATTATCAAAACAAGATATAACAATTTCCCCCCTTTTTGATGATGACAAACTAACCATAGATCTGAGGATCAAAGTTAATTCATCCTATTTAATAAGTATGATCACCAATACCATCGATTAATTTCCCCTATCACTATACACTAATCCTCCCTCAATCACTATACACCATGCTTCTACCTATCATCATGCACCGTCAATATTTTCCCCCTATTAATTTCCATCATACTTTATTAGATTCCCCTTTTTGGCACCATTGAAAAGTGATAACAGTAACCAAAAATATAAATAAGCGTAAGTTAGTTACCTCATGTCTACTAGGGAAACACAAACATAAAGAATAACTTTATAAATAAAAAAGAGATAGATGAAACGCAAAAACACAAATTTATTGATATGTAAAAGGTAAGTATCATTTCAGTGCATAATTTAGATGTTCTGGAGAAAAAGACATAAGAATCTAGAAAATTTAAATAGGTAAAGGACTTGGGAAGAGTGTTTAGAGAAGTTGAGCTATGTTATTGTTTTCTGTAGCATGAAGGTTTAACAATTACTTAATTAGCTCCTTATGTCTGCATTCAAGCTAAGAACCTCGTTATTTAGAGTTTAAAATCTCTTTTTTAGTTTAGTATTCTCAATTCTAATCTAATTAGAGATTTGAATCCTCATTAGAAAGATGTTGAATCGTCATTTATAGTTTGCTAATCTCTACATCTTTAGCAGCAGTGTTGAGCTTCGATTTCTCTATTTTTTGCTCAGTTCCCCTTGAGAGATATTACCTAATTTTCTTTCTACACACTCAGTTTTGATCTGAATCTTCATACCTAACAGTTGAATCATAGTTCCAAGAGTTCAATTTTCACAGACAATACCAAAATGATCAAACATTCTGTTAAACCAGTTTCCATAGGGCATGCCTTGTTTTCCATTTTTCCTATGAACAACTTTAGATATGTGCTCCTTCATTAAAGTAGGTAAAATAATAAATTCAAAACTACTAAGACACTGCATTACATACAAATCAACAGCTAAAGAAATGTTCCTCTTTTGTGACCTTGACATAATAATTTTGTTTAACTAAATTAAAGACTGATTATAACTCACTTTTGAGTGATTTCCTATTTACTGTAGCCACATGTTTACTTTATTCTTTGATGCATTTTCCATAAAATCTATTAAGGGCTTTTACTTTGATACAATCCTTACACCACTGATAGGAACATCCAGACTTCCCCCAAGTAATATAGAATCAAGATTCAACTTCTTTCCTTAAACTGTAGGAGTCATCTTCAAAAAAATCTAATATGGAATGGAATTCTCTGACTACCTCATCAAAGACTGTGGGAATGGGTCCTTCCATAAGATGGAGCTATTTATGATGTTTAACAAGCACTACTAATTCTATCATGAATGGTATTGTTAATACACTTGAGTCAAAAACCCTCGCAGTCAGTTCTTTTTGATTTCTCAAGACCCTATTTCTATCTTCTTTGGGCACAAAGTTATTTTATTTCTCTCATTTCCTTCTAGTGGAAGCAATGATAGATTTGTTCTCAGATATTTTCCCTCTTTTTAGGACCAGGTCCCTACGAAGTCTGCTACTTCAGAGTAGGACTCCTAGATTTTAATCCAGAACTTCTTGTTTTCATACTTATATTTTGGTTATTTGATAGCAAGATAAGATTTTTAACAACCCAATCAATACGTGTCATTATACTTTCATAAATATTATATGTTTTTGGGGATAAATCTTCATCAATAAGTCAAATAAAGAAGGAGTACGTCAAATATATAGGATCACTTAACTTTGTTGACTCTTTTAAAATGTAGATTTTTAGACAACAAAACTTCAAAAAGAAGCTTAACCATATTCTAAGGGATTTTATTCTTTTGAGGTCCATCCAGGAAGGTGTATGTGAAAATTAGTTCAGTCATGTGTTGTCTTGATATATATGGGAAGGATAAAGAGAGCTTAGATTTGTGAAGAAGATTTGAGAGTGGGTCTTTATCTACACTAAATTTTGAGGACATGACTATTTTAGATTAGGTGCTCCTTTAAAAATAAGAAGACCACTGATCTTGAAAAGGCATGAGGGAACTATATGCGCACAAGGATGAGCTTTTGAAGAGTGACAAAAGGCTGATTCTAATTATTGTGGTGACTCACCTTTTCTTTTAGGATAAGACAAATTTTTGACACAGAGAGAAAAGATGCTGCTTTTTCTGTTAGAATACAAAAAATGCACATTCATGATACTAACTTGAGAGGTGAGACAAGGTTCGTCTCTTTCTTTAGTGCATCCTCAAATTTATACATGTCACATCTGTCCTCTTCCAAAGTTATTACCATCTGTGTATACCTACAAAGGTTCTATACTGAGTTAGACCAACAAGTACATACTTTATCAAGGATACCTATCTCTAAATCATACCTAGCTTTAGGACAAAAGTTGATTCATCTAATAGGTCGGGTTATTTGGATCAACCCCAGCCTCAACTTGTTTTTCTCAAATTATTCCTTTTGAAGAGCCATAGTAAAGATGTCTGATATATGATCTTTAGTCCAACAAAACATCAGGCAAATAACTCCGTTCTCAATATTGTATCTCAGAAAATCATGTCTCATATAAATATTGTTGGTACTCTTACATTGCATTGGATTCATGGACATGTTAAGAGCACTTGTATTGTCACACATCAGATGGATAGTATTTTAGACAATCCTAAAGTCCTTCATTTACTGTTTGATCCATAATAATTGATCACAACAAGAACTTGTAGCCATATACTCAACTTCAATCGTAGATAAAGCAACTGAATTCCTTTTCTTAGAACCTTAAGAGATTATGGAAGAACATAAAAATGAGTAATTCTTGAGGTACTTCTTCTATCCACCAGAAGTCTAATCCTATTAGATCAAAACTATCTCCAAAAGTATAGTATAGGACTAGGTCCCATATACCTTTCAGATACTTGAGAATTCCTTTTACATCTTTCAAATGAGACACCTTAGGAAAGGCCTACAATTTTGCATTCATTTCTACACTTAAAAAAATATCTGGACTGCTTAAAGTGAGATATAGTAAGGATCCAATAATCCCTCTATACATGGTATCGTTAACCGAGAGAACAAATTCATCATTATCTATCTTTGAGCTAGTTCCAATTAGAGTTTCAATAGGCTTGATCTCTTATGTTGTATATCTTCAGTAGCTCCTTGATGTATTTCTATTAATATATCATTGTCTCTTGAGAAGTTATCTCAATCTTAAAGCCTAGGAAGAAACTCAGTTCACCCGTCATGCTCATTTCAAATTCACTCCCCATTATCTTTGAAAACTCTTCACATAGGGATTTAGAAGTATCTCTAAATATTATCTCATCAACATATATCTAAACAATCAGTAACCTTCTATCTCTTGACTTTAAATAGAGAGTATTGATAATTTTCTCTCTTTTAAAGCCATTTTATAGATGAAACTTTAAAAGTCTCTCATACCAAGCCCTAGGTTCTTGCTTCAAACCATAGATAACTTTATCCAATTTGAGCACATAATGAGGAAAATTTTTATCTTTAAAACTTGGAGGTTGTTTGACATAGAATTCTTCCTTCAAGAATCCATTTAGAAAAACACCTTTGACATCCATTTGGAAGAGTTTGAACCCCATATAGCCAGCAAAAGCAATAAGAATCCTGATAGCCTCTATCCTTGCTATAAGGGAAAATATCTCATCATAATCAATTCCTTTCTCCTAGTTATGGCCTTGAACAAAAAACCTTGATATATTTCTATTAATAGTTCCATGTTCATCCTACTTGTTTCTATACACCTATTTAGTCCCAATAATTATTTAGTCAATAGGTTTGGGGACCAGGTGTTAGACTTTACTTCTTTCAAAATACTGAAGCTTCTCCTATATTGCATTGGTCCATTAAACATCCTTTAGAGCTTTTTTCACATTTTATGCTTAATTTGGGACTGGAATGCTAAGAATGCCATGAAATTTCTAGCATGAACTCTTGTTTAGACTCCTGATTCCAATGGTGTAGTCAGATTGTCAAGTAGAAGGAAAGATTGTTCCTCCAGTTTGACCTTCTATGATGAGTTCTACTGGGACCAGGTCCTTGAAGAGTTTGATTAGAACGTTCTTGATATTCATTAACTAGAGCAAGGGTCTATAACTGAGACCCTAGATCAACATCATATTCATTATTCCCAACTGTATTAATTAGTTCTTGACCATTATCTTCAATAATATCATCCCTTTGAATAGGAATGAGTTTTTCAATATCAGAATCTTCATCATCACCTAGATTGATTAGATTTCCTGATTCATCAAATACCACATGCACACTTTCTTCAACAAACAGAGTTCTTTTGTTAAAAACTCTATTTGATTCGCTTGTTGAGAAATAACCCACAAATACTGCTTCATCACTTTTGGAGACAAACTTTCCTAGACCATTCTTCCTATTATTGAAAAAAAAGCATTTGTGCCCAAAAGATCTGAAGTTGTCAAGCTTAGGATTTTTGTTAAACACAAGCTCATAAGGGGTCTTATTTAGGAGTGATCTAATCAATTACCTATTTGTCACATAATAAGCAGTATTTACTACTTTAGCCCAAAAGTTCTTTGGAAGCCCATTATCTATAAGCATGGTCCTGGCAATCTCTATGAGAGTTCTATTCTTCCTATCAATAACTCCATTTTAATGAGGAATCCTTGGGGCAGAGAAGTTATGACTGATTCCATTTTCAGCACAGAATCCTGTAACTTGGAAGTTCTAAAATTATGTTCCATGATCAGATCTAAATTCAACAATCTTACAATACAACTTCATTTAAATTTTCTTAGAAAAAGTAACCATAACCTCATTAGTTTCATCCTTAGTTCTCAAGAACATAATCCATGTGAACTTGGAGTAGTCTTCCACAGTGACAAACACATACTTCTTTCATCCTTTTCTTAGACTTTAATAGGTCCACATAGATCCATATACAGTATCTCAAGGGGT
This sequence comes from Capsicum annuum, assembly GCF_002878395.1. Lineage (NCBI taxonomy): Eukaryota > Viridiplantae > Streptophyta > Magnoliopsida > Solanales > Solanaceae > Capsicum > Capsicum annuum. The sequence goes on along the minus strand of NC_061120.1, from coordinate 81,350,211 downwards.
CTAGAATTACACACCTACTTCTTCAGTGTAATACCCCATACTTTTTCCTAGACTGAAATCATCTTAAGAATATTGGAAACTTACTTTTAAAGATGAATCCTCTTTTTTACATGTGGTATTTTCTAAATTTTCACTTTTTTCATCCCGCAAATTGAATTAGCTTTCCAATGATACAAATTTCATCAAAATCCAACATCGAAGGAGAAAGTTATGGCCAAAATACAAAAGGTAGTGAAAACAGCCCAGGTGCGACGGTGAGGTTGAAGGACCATCAAACTAGCAACGGACTGTTGCCCACGACCATCGTAATAGAAACAGTGAGGAAACCTTTTGGATAAGTTGCAATGGGTAGGTCGATAAACTTTCAAACTTAAGACGGACTATCAAACTAAGGATAGACCATTGCCCAGGCCGTCGCTACTTAGGCAGTAAGCCCCTTAACAAGTCCACGTATGAAGGTCGAAATAATGGACCATCTCTCTAGAGATTGATCATCGTATGAGCCATCACAAGTCTCGATTCAGAAAATTAAAACTAGTTTTAAAAGGGTATTTTGGTTACTTACCACCCACTTATATATATACCCGATTATATCCAATTTCTTCCATTTGGGTAATTATTAATTCACAACCACTATTAGGGTTTCTCTCAAACATTAATCTCCAATAACAAAATCCAATATTTTTTAAGAACTAAGGGATTTCCAATTCTTCAAGTTCAAGAACATCAAGAATCTTAACCCAGGTATGCATAGTTTTCATTCATGGGCTCCTTTCGTCCATAAAGTCCAAGAATCCCTTTTCCAACTTCAAGTTATGTATTTTCTTTATGATTTCATGATTGGGATGTTCTTGTTAATGTTGATAAATGAGAAATTGAGTCCTACTCTATGTTGGGTGATAATTTTTATGTGGGTTTAATTATTACAGCTATAGTTCATGCAAACCTATGACTAAACCCTTGAATGATGAAATTAGAATGTGAGCATGATCTTTAATTGTTGTACAATGGTGTTTACATGTACCATGCCTACAATATGTTTGATTTAATTCCTAAATGAATAAAAAGTTCCTAACTAGCATGTTTTAATGAAATCCCCTTGTATGTACAATCTTATGCCTATCACATGTTTGATGAAATGCTTAAGTAAATGCATTATGGTGATTAATATTTATTTAAGCAAGTCACGCTTTTTTTGTTTCCTTATATCGAGTCCTGGGGGTACTTTTACCCGAAACATTAGCTGTGTGCCTAGAGCCATGTCATATTTTCACGATATTCTCAGTCAAGCTATGAATCTTAAGACATCAGATAGTCTGATGACTCAGCAAATCTCCATGATCTCATGAACTCAGTCAGTTGTAAGATATCAATAGTATTCCATCAGTCAACAAAATTCAGTAACTCAGCTCATGTTTAGTTCAGTAAATCATGTTCAGTGTCTATTCAGATGGGATTAGAAATTAGCTCCCAGCGAACCCAAGAATGGGAACTCACCTATTATATGAGGGTGTGATTCTTAGAAGCAATCCTTGCATTCCAGAACTATGTAGCTAACATAGGTTGAGACATCATAGCCTTCTATATGAGGGTAGATGATGTGGCTTAGCCTTCTATATAAGGGTTCCCACCATTCTCACTAGAGTTACCTGTTTTATTCGGGTTACTCACATGTTGTCCTTACCAGTGGTGTGGTATTGAGACCCTTTCAATCAGGGCATAGATTGGACCCCAATTCAATGGTAAAACATTATTTGGGTCAATGAACTTAGATAGTTGTTCAGAATTTAAGACTGTCAGATACAGTCACTCATGTTGTCAGTTATCAGAATTTAGCCATTAGTCATGTTAGTCATCAGCATCCTTATGTTATCATAATTTTAGATACCGTTACTATGTATGTATTCATGTATTCTCACGTCCATATTAGTCAATTAGCCAATATTATTCATGCATATGAACCCCATGCATACCAGTACATTCAACGTACTAATGCTATGGTGTCTTATAACATAGGTTCAGAGACACGAGCTCTAGAGCATCAGTAGATTCCAAATATCAACAGTCAGAGTTAGTAGTGAGTTCTCATCCTTCGAGGACATGATTATTTCCTTATTATCTCATTAATTAGTTTAGTAGTTAGAGTTAGTTGGGGATATGTCCAATCAAATCCTTACTCAGATAGTTTAATCATTAGATTTTTTCCAGACTATTATGTTCAGATAGTTATTTAAGTTGTTTTGGGTATTTCATACACCATTTAGATGTTATGTTTTACTTCAGCTTTGTAAACCTTTTGGCCTTTTGGTTCATGTTTTCTGCATTATTCATTATATAATGCAGTATACAGGTACAAATATCAGTCATGGGTTAGCTTGTGCTCGTTTGAGGTTAGGTGCACCGTGTAGCATTCAGGTACAAGATTCGGGGCATTACAAACTTGGTATCAGAGCCAAAGGTTTAATAGAGTCCTAGGAAGTCTGAAAGCCGTATCTTGTAGAGTCTTGTACATGGATGTGTTACACGCCACATTTATGTGCAGGAGGCTATAAGATGTTTTAGGAATAGTTTCCCTTCTTTCAGTATTTATGTCATTTCAGTGAGCATAAAATCAATCTAATCTCTTAGTCTAATCTATTTCTTTTCCTTATTTCAGAACATGCCTTCCAAGAGAAGAACCAAACCTATCTAAAAAGATCCCTTGGATGAACGTATTTCTCATGCGGAGTTTAGGGCCACATTTATTACTCTTGCTCAGTTAGTTACTGCTCAAAATCAATGACCAACTATCATTCTGGCCAATCTAGTGGCCAATTTAGCTACAGCCAGGATTTAGCACTTCACCTGAATGAATCCTTCATCCTTTATTGGGTCTAAGACAGATGAGGACCCTCAGGAATTCCTAGATTAGGTGCAAAAAGTTTAAAACCCAGATTTTCTAAACCGAAATTCTACATAGTGCTCTTGACCCCGAAGGACCACAAGCTAACCCATGACTAATATCTATACTTGTAAACTGCATAATAGCTCATAAAATATATGGAAACATAAACTGTAAGGCCATAAGTTTCAATACTAATACATATTTGAAAAATATGGTATATCAATACCAAAAAGGAACATAAATACTAAAGTCTGAACATCTAATTTGACATCTAGTCCGAAAGCCTCTAACTGAACTGAATAAGGAGTTGATGGGACATGTTCCCAACTAACTCCAACTACTGAAATAGAAATGAAATCATCATGTCCTCGAAGGATGAGGACTCACGTCTAACTCTGACTGCTGATCCTGGAATCTACTGCTGATTTGGAGATCAAGCCTCTGAACCTATGGTGTAACATAAGAGAAAGCACCATAGCACAAATGCATTAGTACGTCTGAATGTACTGAGTATACGAGTAAGGTAGGCTAAATGCAAAGGGTTAATGCATGGACAATACTGACTGATATGAATGTGAGAGTACATACATGCATACATAACTCTAACAAAACTCGTGGAGATACGGACTACTGAGTCTGACTACTGACAACATGAGTGTACTGATAATGAGATTCTAAAAGACTGAGTTTACTGATATTAATATATAAATCACTAATAAGAAATAGATCTGATACTGTATTACTGAATACTAAGAGACTGATATTGCATTACTGATAAATAAATAATTATTTTTAACATTTCGAATTATGAAAAATTGGTCTGATTGACTGTATCTAACAGTCCTAAAGTTGAATACTAATAGCATGAGTTCTTATAGCTATTGTGATTGATATCATAAGTGACTATATTTGACAGTCCATAAATCTGAAGGAAACTATCTAAGTTCCATTCTATTTCTAAGTGACTGTATCGACAACCCTGATATATTGAAATCTGAAAGGCTATTTGAGTTCTTTACTGAGACTGGGTAGCTATAGGTGACAGTCCTAAAATCTGTAACTAAAACTGTGGGAAGTAGTTATCTAACCGACATGCCCCAAATATGCTATAATATCTAAGCTAGGTCTAATCTCTGCCCCGATTGGAGGGGTGTCACTACCGCGCCACTGGTAAGGATAGCTGTGAGAACCCTATATTGGCAGGTACAAAATAAGAATGGTGGGAACCCTAAACTGATAGGTTAAGCCACCTCATCAACCCTAATCTGACGGGTTAATATGTCTCAACCTATGCTAGCTACAAAGTTCTTGAACACAAGGATGACTACTAATAATCACACCCTGAACTGGCGGGTGAGTTCCCGTCCTTGGGTTCACTCAGTGCTAACTTCTACTCCCATCTAAAGGACACTGAACTGAATAACTGAACTTAACTGATTAGCTGAACTGATACTGATTAACTAGACTTATACTAGTGGTATTTTTTAGTAGAGCTAAACTAAGTTTAGTGGATTCAAAGGACTGACGGAATGTACTGAGTTCTGAGGACTGGTTGAGAGTACTGAAGTTACTGAGATTGACTGTGAATAGTAAGGTTGATGAGGTTACTGAGCACTGAGATTACTGAGATTACTGGACTACTGAGATTACTAAGATTTCTGAGTTTTCCTGAGTCACATGACTGACTAAATGCTATAGATCATGTTTTGATTGAGAGTATCGTGAAAACATGACATGGATCTAGGCACACAGCTATATTTTTTGGGTACAAGTACCCCCAGGACTCGATGGAAGGAAACTGACACAACTTGAATTTCTTGAGCACACGACCATCAATAACAATCCATAATACATGAGTAGGGGATTGCATGAAGTACATGGTCATCATAATATCTATCATGAGTAGGAATGCTTATAATCAAGTCATAAATCTCATATTCTAATATCATGGGCATTCCGACAACATATCCTATTCATAGCAAGGGCATGAAAACCATTAAAGCATAGGGGAACGGCAACATGTAACATTTAGTTCAAATTGTAATGATTTGGGGATATTAAACTTCATGTATTTATTCAACATCTCAAACATGGTAGGAAAAGCATGGATATAATTCGCATACATAATTCATATCTTCATCAACATACATGCTTCATGCCACTACCATAAGAATACATAATTAGCATGGAAATTCATATTGAATTGTATAGCAACATGGACTTGTCATGTGAATATCATGGAATCATGTAAATAGGAATTTCTAGCATCTTAGGCATTTTATCAAACATCCTACATGCATTCTTGAAGGCATAGGTGGATTTTGTACTTGCATTATATTAAACCACCCAAAGTTCATGATTTTCAATCAAAAACCATATATATTTCATCAAAACATCCTTAGATATAATCTTGAAACTTAAACATCCATCATCAGCATGTACATATTCATATCACCACAAAAAGCTTACAAAACAACATTTAAAAGCATGATTCTTGAGCTCTATGAACGAATTAAATCCATAGATGAACACTACGCATACCATGGAAGGGAGGTTCTTGATGATTGACGGAGGAATTTCCTTGAAATTTGATCTTCAATCTTGATTGTGAAACCTTAGTATTTTTTCTGCTATGGTGCTCTACGATGATGAGCTTTGAGATGTTAATAGGTTTGTAATGTGTTTAGATGCTATATATATCATAGGGTTAAGTTTAGGGACATGTAAGGATTGTTAAAGGACTAAATTACCCTCAAAATAACTCAAAATGGATTTTTTTGGCATTGGAATTGACTTAGGCACCGCCTAACCAATCGCCTAAGTTTGGTTGGGCGGCGCCTAACCAATCGCCTATCCTTACTGTCTCTCACAAAAATGGGCATAACTTTTCGCTCGGGTATTGGATTAAGGAGAAATTGGTATCATTGGAAAGATACTTCAATTATTTACAATTTAGTGCTTACAAATATGTATAAATACCATATTAACTAGAAATACCTCATTAACATTGAGTTATACTCAATCAAATATGACCATTGCAAAATCAAACACTAAAACTTGATGCAGTCAAAAACTCTTAGCTTGTATTACCTTAAGTGACTCATATGAACACACTTAATGTATCATAAGATATATTATCACTAGGATACTCATTGTAAGTCATGCACTAAAATGCTACTCACAGGATACGAGGTTTCATACATAGGAAAAATGGTTCATCTCCTAGATTAGAAATATACGGTGTATTACAATATCTCCCCCTTGGGAACATTCGTCCTCAAATGGAAATTAACTGAAGTGCGAGAAATGATAAGATAAAGTACATAGAAGACATACACTAATGAAACATGGTTTCATGACTAAAATGATCGAAAGCTGAACATAACATACTAAACATGCATATCTGATACACAACTGAAAGGCTGAATCTATGCATATCTAATGCATGATTATATTATTGACATGATAATTGAATGCATGACTAAAAGTACTGATGAGTTGATCACACATATCTGATGCGTGAATTCATGACTAAAATTACTCATGAATGTGCAACGGTAAAGGTATCAAGTTTGAACTAAAAACTGAGCATGGAACTGACTACCAAGTTTAGTACTAAAATATGAATATGGGAATGAGTAAGTTTAAGGAAAACTGTTATCTTGAGCTGATAATACCGATAAGTTTGAGATTAATTACTCCATATGCATGATCAGAAACATGAGAACATAACTAAGTTTGGGACGTTGTAGATATACTGAATATCATGATCTGAACTGAATCTTGAAAACATGGCATACGACTGAAGTTGGAGTTTGAGGGTTAACTTATGAGTACCCATTCTCCAAACTGGATTCATAAAAAAAAATAGAGCAACATGTTTATATCATAAAATTTTGGGGGTATAATGTATCTCCCCCTTGGGACACTATGTCTCTCAAAGAATACTGACTTGGATGAGCTACTGAGGGAAATTGAGGCGGTGTGCAAGACACCTTAGAACTAAGTCATGACTGAATAGCTAAGATCTAAAACTAAGATATGATACATGAGCTGAGCTAAACATGAGTGCATAAATATACTAATTTATCTAATTAGCTGAATAACTGATAGCTGAATACTGGATCTAAAAAGATTTACTATACTTAGTCTGAATAGTTGAGCTGAGATTTTTTTTTGAGTTTTACGCATAGGAGATAAGAGCTAACTGAGTAGAATGAGGTATCTGAGCATGGATTGATAAAGTCTGTATTATTTGCGAATGCGATACCAAGTATATGACATGGCTTTGAGGTATTCTATAAACTGGGGTACTAAAACACTGATAACTGAGTACTGACAACCTGAATGCTATGGTCAAGCATGTCTGGAACTGAACCGAGTTTCAAATCTGGTTACTGAATTGAAGATGACATTATAACTAAGGCTATAGCTAGTACAGAAGTACTGAATTCAAGGACTGAACACTGATTACTGAGTGTTGGATACAGAAATATAATTGAGTGTCAACTGAGTTTTTGATGGCTACATGCTGGTGAATGACATAAGTCAAGGATCGGAATTTACATTTACATTTTGTACTTTCCTAACTTCTAAGTACGACCCCTTTCTAGATGTTTACTTGCACATTTATCATGACATTCAAGCCTATCTTCATAACTACACCCTCATGAAAAGTAAGCATACAACAATTTTCTCTTATCTAAACAACTGCTCATCACTACACTGTTCCATAAGGATAGCTAACTGGAGAAGTAAATCAGGAGGACCTGAAACATGAATAGATACAAACTAATCTTGACACATGACTAAAACTTGAGGAATAAAATATTAATAGTTTAGATTTACCAATAAGGTTTGAACTGAAGATATACATGACATAATGTAAATGTATCTGACCTGTAGGGGCATAGCATGAGTCATGGAAGCTAAGTATACTGGAAAGCATGATATGCGTACATGAGTCATGAGCTGCATGCCCTGAGTCTAGAGTTTTCTATACTCATGGGACATGATTCGAATACTGAGGGAGATGGAACTGAACCCCTTATACTGGGAACTGAAGGCGCACATGATCCCATAGAAAGTGCGTGAAAGTAGATTATTCTCATGTAACATTACTCGTACTATAGAGAAAAAGGGACTCCTTATGGTGGAAATTGAATTCATACCTAATCAAGGAAAAAGAGATACATGATCATGGTTCGTGACCATAGATTTGATATGTAAGACCTGAGTGGATTTCATGATAGCTGAAGTGAAAAAATCTGCACTAAGATGAGAATGGGTCTAGAATTGTCTTCCCTTACTGCTTTCTATACATACTAGCTCTACTACTAGATTCTTAATAGTCTGACTTGGTCATTTGATCTACCATCACATACATACATTCTGTTCAACACCTTCCTGTCTTACTAAACACAACATCTAATTCTGTTTCCTCATATACTGCTAATATCACATTTACACCTTCATGCTTAATGTTGAGTCAATAAACTTAAGTGTTTAGCTCGTATTGTTCAAGCCTACTGATCTAATCCCCATGAATGCATAATCTGATCAAATACAATAATAGTATCCCAACTATACTACTGAAAAACATTTGGGTTCAAGAATGAGTTCTCATGATCATGAATAAAATCTGTACGACCTTGGAACAATAATGACCTTATGGGATACTATTTGAGTTTATGGCTAATCCTATAACTGACTGTAGGGACTGTCTGAGAAAGCCCTATCTTTAGGACTTTTAACTTCACTGTTTCTATTACCTTAAAAGTAAGGTAAAGTAAACATGAGGGGTGCATGATATAAACTACATGGGTTCATTAGAGAAACTTGCTTTAGCACGATCTTGAGACATGAAAGAAGGGAAACTATTCCTAAAACATCTCATAGCCTCTTACACATAAGTGTGGTGCACAACACGCCCATGTACTAGACTCTACTTGATGCAACTTTCAGAATTTCTAGGAAACTATTGAATCTTAGGCTCGGATACCAAGTTTGTAACGCCCCGATTTTCTAAACCAAAATTCTACGCGGTGCTCATGAACCCGAAGGACCACAAGCTAACCCATGACTGATTTCTGTACCTATAAACTACATAATATCTTATATAATATGATGAAACATGAACTGTAAGGCCATAAGGTTCAATACTAATATATATTTGAAAAATATGGTATATAAATACAAAAAAGGAACATAAATACTGAAGTCTGAACATCTATTCTAACATCTAGTCCGAAAGCCTCTAACTGAACTGAATAAAGAGTTGATGGGGCATGTCCCCAACTAACTCCAACTACTAAAATAAAGTGAAAATTGAAATAGAAATGAAATCATCATGTCCTCGAAGGAAGAGGACTCACGTCTAACTCTAATTGCTGATCTTGGAATCTACTATTGATTTGGAGCTCATGCCTCAGAACCTATGGTGTAACATAAGAGAAAGAACCATAGCGCAAATGTGTTAGTAAATCTGAATGTACTGAGTATACGAGTGAGGTAGGCAAAATGCAAAGAGTTTTATGTATAGACAAAACTAACTGATATGAACGTAAGAGTACATACATGCATGCGTGACTGTAACTATACTCATGGAGATACAGACTACTGAGTCTGAATACTGACAAGATGAGTGTATTGAAAATGATATTTTGAAAGACTGAGTTTACTGATATGAATTTATAAATCACTAATAAGTGATGGATCTGATACTGTAATACTGAATACTAAGAGACTCATATTGCATTACTGATAAATGAATGATTGTTTCTGGCAGTTCAAATTATGAAGAACTTGTCTTATTGACTGTATCTGATAGTCTTGAAGCTGAATACTAATAGCATGAGTTCTGATAACTGTTGTGATTGATAGCTTAAGTGACTATATATGACTATCCATATATCTGAAGAAAACTATCTGAGTTTTATTCTATTTCTTAGTTGACTATATGTGACAACCCTGATAAACTGAAATCTAAAGAGCTATTTGAGTTCTTTATTGAGACTGCGTAGCTATAGCAGACAGTCATAAAATCTATAACTGAAACTATGGGAAGTAGTTATCTAACCGATATGCCCCAAATACACTATAATAGCTAAGCTGGGGTCTAATCTCTTCCCCGATTGGAGGGGTGTCAATACCACGCCACTGGTAAGGATAGCTGTGAGAACCCTATACTGGAAGGTACTTAATGATAAAGGTGGGAACCCTAAACTAATGGGTTAAGCCACCTCATCAACCCTACTCTCACGGGTTAAGATGTCTTAACCTACGCTGGCTACGTAGTTGTAGAACACAAGGATGACTAATAAGAATCATACCCTGAACTGGCGGGTGAGTTCCCATCCTTGGGTTCATTCGGTGCTAACTTCTACTCCCATCTAAAGGATAGTGAACTAAATAACTAAGCTGAACTGAATAACTAAACTGAACTGATTAGCTGAACTGATACTCATTAACTGGACTGATCCTAGTGGTATTGTTTAGCAGAGCTACACTAAACTTACTGGATTCTAAGGACTGATGAAATGTACTGAGTTTTGAGGACTGGTTGAGTGTACTGAAGTTACTGAGATTGACTGTGAATACTGAGGTTGTTGAGGTTACTGAGTACTGAGATTACTGAAATTACTGGACTACTAAGATTACAGAGATTTTTGAGTTTTCCTGAGTCACATGACTGACTGGATTCTATAGATCATGGCTTGCCTGAGAGTATCGTGAAAACATGACATGGATCTAGGCACACAACTATATTTTTTGGGTACAAGTACCCCAGGACTCGATGAAATAAAACTTACACAACTTGAATTTCTTGAGTACACGACCATCAATTACAATCTGTAATACATGAGTGGGGGATTGCATGAAGTACATGGTCATCATAATAGCTATCATGAATAGGAATTATTATAACAAGTCATAAATCTTATATTCAAATATCATGGGCATTCTGACAATGTATACTATTCATACCAAGGACATGGAAACCATTCAAGCATAAGGGAACGACAATATGTAACATTTAGTTCATATTGTAATGATTTGGGGATATTAAAATTCATGTATTTATTCAACATCTCAAACATGGTTGGAAAAACATGGATATAATTAGCATACATAATTCATATCTTCATCATCATACTTGCTTCATGCCACTACCATACAAATACATAATTAGCATGGAAATTCATATTGATGTGTATAGTTAACATTGACTTGTCATGTGAATATGATGGAATCATGTAAATAGGAATTTCTAGCATCCTACGCATTTTATGAAACACCTTGCATGCATTCTTCAAAGCATAGGTGGATTTTATACTTTGATTATATTAAACCACCCAAAGTTCAGGATTTTCAACCAACAACCATATATATTTCATGAAAACATCCTTATATATCATATTGAAACTTAAACATCCATCATCAACAAGTACATATTCATTTCACCACAAAAAGTTTACAAAACAACACTTAAAAGCATAATTCTTGAGCTTTATGAATGAATTGAATCCATCGATGAACACTACGTATACCTTGGAAGGGAGGATCTTGATGATTGATGGAGGAATTTCCTTGAAATTTGATCTTCAAGCTTGATTGTGCAACCCTAGTTTTTTTCTCCTATGGTGCTCTTGGATGATGAGCTTTGATATGTTAATAGGGTTGTAATATGTTTAGAAGCTATATATTTCGTAGGGTTAAGTTTAGGGACATGTAAGGAGTGTTAAAAGACTTGATTACCATCAAAATAACTCAAAATGAAGTGTCTTTGGCATTGGAACTGACTTAGGTGGCGCCTAACCAATCGCCTATGTTTGGTTGGGCGGCGCCTAACCAATCGCCTATCCTTACTGTCTCTCACGAAAATAGGCATATATTTTCACTCGGGTATTGGATTAAGGAGAAATTGGTATGATTGGAAAGATAATTCAATTATATACAATTTGGTGGGTAGAAATATGCAGAAACACCACATTAACATCAAGTTATACTCGTTCAAAGATGGCCCTTGGAAAATCAAACACTAAAACTTGATGGATTCAAAAACTCTTAGCTTGTATTACCTTAAGTGACTCATATGAACATGCTTAATGTATCATAAGCTATCTTATTGTTAGGATACTCATTGTAAGTCATGCACTAAAATGCTACTCACAGGATAGGAGGTTTCATACGTAGGAAAATGGTTCGTCTTCTAGCTTTGAAACATACGGGATATTACAGAAAATTACAGACACAATGAGGGTTACATCTAGTGATATTGCTGATCTACCTACATATCAATTACAGGATGTGGCTTATACTTGGTTTAAGCTATGGAAGTTAGAGAGGAAAGATGATACAGGGTCAGTTGAGTGGGAGGGGTTTTCTTCGGTGTTCCTTAATACATTCTTTCTCATAGAGCTTAAAAAAGCTAAGGTGATAGAATCCATCAACCTGAGGCATGGAAATATGATAGTGATAGAGTATTCTCTTAAGTTAACACAATTATCCAGATGTACCCCTCATGTGGTTACAAATAGAAGGGCAAGGATGAATAAGTTCATTTCAGGGGTGAATGATAATATGGTTAATGAGTGTAGATCTGCCATGTTGAATAGTTGCATAAATTTAGCCAGGCTCATGAATCATGCTCAGCATAAAGTGTAGCAAATGATTAAGATGTGGCAGAAGAAGAATAAGAGAGCGAAGACAAAAAGTTTTAACTTTTCTCAGCCTAAATTAGAAGGAGAAAACCATTTTCAGTTTCGTCCTAAGTCATCAGTTCTAGCTCTTTCTTCAGCCAGTGCTCCAGTTCCTAATTTCCTACAGGGTAACAAAGATAGAGCGCCAAGATCTATGTCCCAGGGCCCACACCTATTATCTTTGCCAGACTTGTGGCAAGCGCCATCAATGTATTTGCAAAGCTGACATTGGTATTTGTTTTGAATATTGCAATCCAGGCCACAGAGTCAGAGACTGTCCTCAGCCAGGTTCTTAGGGTCAACTGAATTGCTCCTTAGCTTATTCCGGTCACCCAAATCAGCAGGGTGCCACCTCCAGTGCTACTAGTGGGTAACGCCTAAATTGTCTCTATACTCTTTAGTCCCGACAAGATCAGGAAAATTCTACTGATGTGGTTATTTGTATGTTAAAGATATTTCATGTGCATGCTTATGCTTTGCTAGATCCAGGAGCTTCTTTATCTTTTATCACTCCTTATATAGCCATTGATTTTGGAGTCAGTCCTGAAATTCTAGCAGACCTCTTTTTAGTCTCTACCCTAATAGGTAAAATCATTATAGCCCGGCGGGTATACAGGAACTGCTCGGTTATGATATCTCAGAAAGTCACCACAGTAGACTTAGTCAAATTAGAGATGACTAATTTTGTTGTTATTCTTGAAATGGATTTTCTTCATTTCTGCTATGCCACAGTCGACTTCAAAAATAGAATAGTGCAGTTTAAATTTCTGAATAAACCCATCCTAGATTGGAAGGGTAGTGTATCTGCTTTCAGAGGTCATCTTATTTCCTACCTTCAGGCAAGGAAAATGATATCTAAGGGATGCGTCTATCATCCTGTTCATATGAAGGATTCCAGTTCTGAAACTCCTAGTCTTGAATCTGTTCTAGTGTAAATGAATATTCAGATGCTTTCCCCAAAGATTATTCAGGAATTCCTCCCAAAAGGGAAATAGACTTCGGTATTGATCTTCTTCCAGATACTCAGCCTATCTCTATTCTTCTATAAAGAATGGAACTAGTAGAACTCAAAGAACTAAAATAATAGTTGAAGTGTCTCTTAGATAAGGGATTCATCAGACCCAACATTTACCCGTGAGGCGCTCCAGTATTTTTCGTACACAAGAAAGATGATTCTCTTAGAATGTGTATAGACTATCGTCAACTCAATAAGGTCACGGTTAACAACAAGTATTATCTTTCCAAAATTAATGACTAGTTTGACCAACTTCAGGGTTCCAGTTATTTCTCTAAGATAGATCTCAGATCCAGCTATCATTAGCTCAGATTTAGGGAATGTGACATTCTAAAAATATCTTTTCAAACTCGGTATGGTCACATTAAATTTCTATTCATTTCATTTGGCCTTACCAATGCCCCAGCCACTTTCATGGACTTGATAAACCATGTGTTCATGCAGTACTTGGACATATTTGTCATAGTCTTCATAGATGATATTCGGGTCTATTCCCACAGTGAGCGTGATTATGTAGACCATCTCGGGATTGTACTTCAGACTATCAGAGATTATCAGTTATTCGCCAAATTCAATAAGTGTGATTTTTGGCTAAGGTCAGTAGCATTCCTTGGTCATGTCATTTTTGGCAATGCCACTAAAGTAGATCCTCAAAAGACAAAAGTAGTAAGAAACTGGCCTCGCCCTGTCTTTCCATCAGATATTAGGATGTTCTTGGGTTTGGATGGCTATTATAGGTGGTTTGGTTGAGGAATTTTCTTATACTGCTTCCCCTAGGTCTAGATTGACTTAGAAGAAATTCAAGTTCCAGTGGTTAGATCCTTGCGAGAAGAGTTTTCAGGAGTTGAAGACTCGACTCAACTCAACTTCAGTTCTAGCATTACCAGATGGTTCAGATGGGTTAGTAGTATGTTGTGATACATCCAGAGTGGGTTTAGGTTGTGTCCTCTTGCAGCACGGTAAGGTCATATCCTATGCCCCTAGATAGCTTAAGCCCAATGAGAAGAATTACCTTACTCATGATCTTAAATTAGCAGCCGTAGTATTTCCCTTAAAGATTTGGAGGCATTACTTATACGGTGTTCATGTAGATATGTTCATAGATCATTAGAGTCTTCAGTATATTTTTTCTCAGAAAGATCTCAATCTGCGTCAGAGGATGTGGTTCGAGCTCTTGAATGATTATGACATAAGAGTCCTTTATTATCCAGGCAAGAAAAACGTAGGGGCCGATGCTATCAGTAGACTATCTATGGGTAGTGTTGCTCAGGTCGAAGACAATAACTAGAAGTTAGATCAGGATGTCCATCACCTTGCAAGACAAGGCATTCGCTTAGTCTACTCTTCAGAGGGTTATATATGGGTTCAGAGTTGTTCAGAATCATCTCTAGTTTCTGAGGTAAAAGAAAAGAAAGATAGAGATCCAAGGGGAAAATGGTGTTCTGCACTCTAAGGGCTTCTTTGTGTTCAAGGTATAGATGAGTTAAGGCAGCAAATTTTTGCAGAAGTGCATGGTGCGCGCTACTCTATTCATCTAGGGGCCACAAAGATATACCGTGACTTGTGGGAGATCTTTGGGTGGAGTGGGATAAAAAGAGATAGTGCAATATTTATGGCTAGGTGCTCTACATATCATCAAGTTAAGATAGAGCTTCAGAAGCCTAGTGGTCCTATGTAGGAGTTTTGTATTCCTACTTGGAAGTGGGAAGAAGTGAACATAGACTTCTTGATAGGTTTACCTCAAACTCGTTATTAGCATGATACAGTTTGGGTCATCATAGACAGAATAACCAAATAATCCCATTTCCTTCTAGTCCATACCTCATATTCAGCTGAGGATTACACCAAACTCTACATCAGGGAGTTGGTTAGATTGCATGGTGTTCCGTTATCTATTTCTAAGATAGAGGTACCCAGTTACCTCTTATTTTTGGAAAGCGTTCCAAAAGGGTCTTGGTACCCAAGTTCATCTTAGTACAACCTTTCATCTTCAGATAGATGGTCAAGAAGAAAGGACCATTCAGACATTAAAATATATGCCAAGGTTGTGTACAATGTGTGAAATTGATTTCAAGGGTAGTTGGGATGACGACTTGACTTTGATTGAATTTATATTCAATAACAGCTATCATTCTAGTATTCATAAGGCTCCATTTGAAGCTCTCTATGGTAGGAGATATAGATCTCCAATTGGTTATTTTAAACTTAGTGAGGCCTCAGTTATAGGGTCTGACTTGGTATTCGATGCCTTAGAGAAAGTCTAGTTGATTCGAGAACGACTTCAGGGAACATAGAGCGGATAAAAGTCTTATTCAGATGTTCGTATAAAAGATCTTGAGTTTGAGATTGGTGACTATGTCTATCTAAAGATCTCTCCCATGAAGGAAGTGAAAAGGTTTGGCAAGAAGGGAAAGCTCAATCCCCGATACGTTGCTCCTTTCAAGATTCTCAATCGCTTTGGCAAGGTAGCTTATGAGCTCAATTTACCTTTAGATCTTTCCTCAGTTCAACTAATCTTCTATGTCTCTTTTATCAAGAAATGTATAGGTGACCCAGCTGTTGTAGTCCATATTTAGACCATCGATATTTAGAACAACCTCTCTTATGAAGATATTCCGGTTGAAATCCTAGACTATCAGACTCATAGACTGAGGAACAAAGAAGTCCCTCTAGTTAATGTTCTTTGGCAAAATTAGTATGTCGAAGGAGATAATTAGTAAATAGAAGCAGACATATGTACCAAGTATCCTCACCTTTTCTCCGTTGACTCAGATTAAGCTCAAGGTAATGGTTTTCCTTAAGCTTACTCAGTTTTATATTTAGTGTTTATCACTAATTTGGAATCAAGTACAATTGCATATTCAGTGATGCATTCATGTATCACCCTAGTTATATTATTATGCATCAGTCATGTATTTTCATTGTGAGAAACTTAGTTCATCAGAACACCCAGTCATACATTCATGAAGCATTCACACATGTATCAGATATGCATGTTCAGTATGATATGTTCATTTATTAGTCATGAAGTCATATTTTAGTATTCATGTTTAGTATGTACATTGGTTAGTCTTTCCCCTCATTCAATCTCATTCAAGGACAAATGTTCTCAAGGGGGAGATATTGTAATACCCCATACTTTTTCCTAGCTTGAAATCTCCTTAAGAATGTTAGAAACTTACTTTGAAAGATTAATCCACTTTTGTGCATGTGTTATTTTCAATATTTTCACTTTTTTTCATGTGCAAAATTTAATTAGCTTTTCAAAGATACTAATTTCATAAAAATCTGACATTAGAGGAGAAAGTTATGGCCAAAATATAGAAGGTAGTAAAAACCGCCCAGGTGCAATGTTGAGGCCGATGGACCGTCACACTAGCGATGGATCGTCACCCATTACCATCGCAAAGGAAATATTGAGGCTACCTTCTGGATAAGTTGTGATGCATAGGTTGCCGGACCATTGAACTTGCGATGGATCATCGCCCAGGCCGTTGCTACTTAGGCAGTAAGCCTCTTTCCTGGTCCACGTATGATGGTCGAAATGACGGACCGTCGCTCTAGTGATGGACCATCACACGAGCTTTCGAAAGTGCCTATTCAACAAATTAAAGCCATTTTTAAAAGGGTATTTTGGTCATTTACCACCAACCTATATATATACCCAATTATATCCGATTTCAGCCATTTGGTTCATTATTACTTCACAACCAATATTAGGGTTTCTCTCAAACATTAATCTCCAAGAAAAAAATCCAATCTTCTTCAATAACTAATGGATTTCCAATTCTTTAGGATCAAGAACATCAAGAATCTTAGCCCAGGTATGCATAATGTTCATTCATGGATTCCTTTCGTCCATGAAGTTCAAGAATCCCTTTTCCAACTTCAAGTTATGAATTTTCTTTTTGATTTCATGATTGGGCTGTTTTTGTTAATCTTGATAAATGAGAAATTGAATTCTATTCCATGTTGGGTGATAATTTCTATATGGTTTTAATTATTATAGATATAGATTCATGAAAACCTATGACTAAACCCTTGAATGATGAAATTAGAATATGACCATGATGTTTAATTGTTGTACAATGATGTTTACATTTACCATGCCTACAATATGTTTGATTTAATGCCTAAATGAAGGAAAAGTGCCTAACTAGCATGTTTTCATGAAATCCCCATGTATGTAGAAGATTATGCCAATCAAATGTTTGATGAAATGCTTCAGTAAATGCATAAAGATAATTGTTATGTATTCAAGCAAGTCATGCTTTGTTAGTTTCCTTCTATCGAGTCTTGGGGGTACTTGTACCCAAAACATTGGCTGTCTGCCTAGAGCCATGTCATAATTTCATGATACTCTCAGTCAAGCTATGAATCTTTAGAATTCAGACGGTCTTATGACTCAGAAAATCTTCATGATCTCATGAACTCAGTCAGTTGTCAGATATCAGTAGTATTCCATCAGTCTACGAAATTTAGTAACTCAGCTCATGTTAAGTTTAGTAAATCATGTTCAGTGTCTATTCAGATTAGAGTAGAAATTAGCACCGAGCAAAACTAACGATGAAAACTCACCTGTTATTTGAGGGTTTGATTCTTAGAAGCAATCTTTGCGTTCAAGATCTATGTAGTCAACATAGATTGAGACATCATAGCCTGTAATATGAGGGTAGATGTGGTGGATTAGCCTACTATATAAGGGGTCCCACCTTTCTCACTAGAGTTACTTTTTATATTAGGGTCACTCACATGTTTTCCTTACTAGTGGTGCAGTATTGACACCCTTCTAATCGAGGCATACATTGGACCCCAATTCAACTGTAATTCATCATTTGGGGCATGTCGGTTAGATGAATACCTCCCACTATCTTTGTATCAGTCTCAGTAAAAGAACATAGATAGTCCTTTAGAATTCAGGCTCATGTTGTTAGTTATCAGAATTTAGTCATCTGCATACTCAAGTAATAATGATTTCAGATATAGTTACTATGTATGTATGAATGTATTCTCACATTCATTTTAGTCAATTAGCCAGTATTGTTCATGCATATGAACCCCATGAATTCAGCCTACCTCACATACATACCAGTAATTTCAAAGTACTGACACATTTGTGTTATGGTGTCTTATACCATAGGTTCAAAGATACGAGCTCCAGAGCATTAGTAGATTCCAGATATCAGTAGTTAGAGTTAGAAGTGAGTCCTCATCCTTCGAGAATATCATTATTTCCTTATTATCTCAATAATTAGTTTATTGGTTAGAGTTAGTTAGGGACATGTCCCACCAACTCCTTACTCAGACAGTTCTGTCAGTTAGAGGCTTTTCAGACTATTATGTTCAGAAAATTATTTCAGTTGTTTTAGGTATTTCATACCCCATTTAGATGTTATGTTTTACTTCAATTATGTGAACCTTATGGCCTTTCAGTTCATGTTTCCACATTACTTAGTATATTATGCAGTATATAGGTACGGATATCTATCATGGGTTCACTTGTGGTCCTTTAAGGTCAAAAGCACCATGTAGCATTCTGGGTACCAGATTCAGGGCATTACATTCAGCTTAAAGGAAGACCTAATTTTTTTACCTTAACAAAAGCATTACAAGCCTTAGTTTATGGATATTTCAGCATTGGTATGCCACAGACCAGGTCTTTTTAAATCGACTAGTTTAGCAAAGATGTGGTTCAACTTTTGTATTCAATACACTAAGTCTTTAAAATCATTGTCCCAAACTTTTGTGCCATAATTAACATCTTCACTTTGAACACTTAACCAAGTTAATCCCCTACCCACCATAGACTCTAAATCAATAGCATACATATTTTTAATCCTCATGGCTTTAAGAATAACTCTCCTAGATTTCAAGCTTGACACAGTACATCTACTAGTTAAGAATTTGTCCTCATTAGCTTTGTAACAGATTTGTGAAACACTTAGAAGATTGTACTTGAGGTCATTAACAAAATACCCATCTTCTATTTCTTGATCAGGTGATTTTCTGATCTTTCCCATGCAATGAATACAACCCTTTTTAGCATTTTCAAAAAAGACACCTCAACCTTAAAGTGTCTTAAGAGAAATAAAGCAATCAGTCCTCCTAGTCATATCTTTGAATATCCACTATCCATGAACTAGTTGTAAATGCATTCCATTTCTCCTAACTACAAACATAGTCATTTGTTAGATTTGGGAACCCACTTGAGTTTGAGTTCCTAATCGAAATAAAAAAGTGTGATCAAATCTTTTTTGGCTCATCTATGTAGGGAGTTATTCTTCACACTTTTCAAGGGAATGAAACCCTTAGGATAGAAATTCTCTTGATCAATGTATTTAGTACTGCTCATTCTATCTCTAATCCAATACTAGCAGTTTTCCTTCAAGTGTCCATCTATTCCACAATGAGTACATAGAGATTTGTTGACCTTATTTCCAATACCATGAGCAGCTTACCCTTGAGACCCAAGTGATTGGGTTTTATATTGATATCTAAGGCCTTTACCATTATTGAAACCCTAACCAGTTAAATTAGAAAGTATTTTAGAGGACGTGGTCTATTTTAGTTATTTGGTAAGTTCTTCCCTTTTATGGACTAGGTCCCTTTTTAATTCTTCATTCTTATGGAGTGCAGTCATAAGGTGCTTTTGAGAATCCTTCAAGTTTTCTTCAATATCAATTTGAAGACTTGAGGCTTCTTTCTTCTTTTTACCATCAGAATAATTTTATTTCTATAGTTGACTTATTAAACTCAGATTTTTAGATTTCAAATTTGTGAACAATACTTCAGTTTTAGATATCTGGAGAGTTAAAGAAATAAATTCAAGCTCTTGATTTTATACTTTCTCTTCTAACGTATTTTTCTCAGTAGTCAGTTCACATACAGAGTAAATTAATGCATTTTCAAGTTTCTTTAACTTTCTAGCAGAGTAGTAATCTAAATTTTTCTTAATGTTAGAAAAAGTTACCTTATTTTCTTCTTTATCTTCTTTGTTTGCCATAAGAGAAATAAAGGAATTAGAAAAAGTTACCTTATTTTCTTCTTTATCTTCTTTGTTTGCCATAAGAGAAATAAAGGAATCATATATAGCCTAACTATATTCCACAACTAACATAGAAATATTTGCAGACTTCTCAGCTTTATCAGATTCACTTAAGGAATCTCTCCAGACTGCTAAGGCCTTCTTCACTACATAATCAACTGCAACCTTTTTTCATGATTTTACTAAGACCTGGTCCCTGTTCTTTCATTTGTCACCTTCAATATTGAGATATTCTTGATAATCCATTTTGTGCATTAGACAATCCTCAATGAAATCCTCAGGGCTACCACATTTGTGAAAAACTTCAACAGTGCCGACCTTTTTGCTGCTGCTTCCTCTTTTTTGAAACTAACCACTTTACTTTATAGCACTAACAATACTATTTGAAAAATAGCCAATATCTGTGTCTTCTTTACTTGAATAGGATTTTAAATCCTCCAATGCAAAATATTTTTCTTTTTTTGCTTCCTTCTTCTCTTGCCCTTGCTGCTGCTTGAGTTCATGAGTCTTCAGATTACTAATGATTTCATCCATTGTGAGAGTTTTCAAGTTTCTTTGCTTAACGAAAACATCCATATTTATTCCCCAGGATTTAGGAAGAACACCTAGAATTTTTCTCACTTGTTCATAAAAAGGAATAATATCTCTTAAGAAGAAAGTCATTGGTGATTGAAGTGAATCTAGTATGCATCTCTTGGATAGGTTTTTTTCCTTTCATGGTGAAGGTTTCATACTAAGAGTCAGTATATCAACTTTTGAATCCATCACATCAGTGGTTTCTTCATGAACAGTCCTCAACAAATTCCAGATTTCCTAAGCATTTTCACAAATAGAAATCCTGTTATATTCATCAGGTCCTATACCATAGACAAGAAATTTCTTTGCCTTGTAATTCGTCTCAACTTTCTTTCGATCATTATCATCAAACTCTCTCCTAGTTTTGACAACCATCCTTGGTATGATTTTTTCTTTGACCTTTGTAACACAAACATGAGGATCATCAAGTGCTATCCATCAGCTCATGGTGCTCAGCCATAATGAAGTCATGCATCCTTGTTTTTCATCACCCATAGTACTGTCTATTAAAGAGGGGTCGTTTTGTGGTACATTGCCCTTCTTCAAGATTAAGTGAAGTAGCCATGATCAACATCACTCTAGATGTGGACCTTTTAGAGTAACCTTGGTCTCATACCAATTGTTAAAACATGGGGGGTTTCCCCACACTACGATGGACTAGGTCCCTTAAAGTCAGAGACAAGCAATAAAACAGTAAAGTAGTAAGGAAACAAAAACTTTGCTAGAAATTAAAGAACACAAAGATTTAACGTTGAAAAATCCTTGCTCAAGAGAGGAAAAACCACGCCTTCCCCTCACAAGCACTCAACAATACACTATAATCAAATTCACGATTATAGACTCTACTGGAACATAACTCTAGCTTCCACTAGTTTGCAACAACTCTATTACAAACTTTCCTTGAGAACTCTATGAAGATCTCACCTCAATATTGATTAACTCTAACCAATAACAAACTCAGGTAACTATACCTAAGAACTTAACAAACACAAGAAATGAATTACTCTAATAATACAAGTAATTTAATTATAGACCAAGACTTGACTAAAAAAAAACACTCTCTCAGCACACAAAAGCTTTGATCTTGAGCAATATTTCAGTTTTTACTGATTTATATCTTTTAATAATTAGATTGCAAAAGCTATGAATTGAGGAGCATTATTTTCTATTTATTAGGGAAGAATTTATATTCCTGACTGGTACATAGCTCACCTGTGCAGTTTGTTACACTAACAGACAAAACCGCACAGGATAGTGACAATTGTATGTTTCCATGAAGACACAAGGACCTTATCCTTTGTTGTCAGCTGATCATCATCAAAACAAGATATAGCAATAGTCAATGAAAGAAATAAAGTGTATGTTGATCCTAAACTTTAACTAAAATGCATATAAATAACCATACGCATATCATAATTAAAATGGGACGAATCAAAGGTTCTGTAACTTAATTCCATGTCCTAGAGCCTATATTATACTAAAAAATAAGATACCAAAATTTACTAGAATAGGGTCCTAACCGGATAAATAAGGCATGATATACATATCAAATGGTACACACACTGAAAGACTTGTCCAAAACTAACATAATAGTACATAATTACCGTAAATAAGCTCAATATAAAGGCAAACTAAAAATGTCTCTCCAAGAAGTCTCCGAATAGTGCACCACTAGAACTCAAACTTGAATAATTAATGTAGATAATAATTTTCCTTTTTGGGTTTCATGTTTGATAACAACATATATTTGTTCCAAAATCACGTACAACACCTTTCATATAAAATATTTACTGATCTTCAGTACCATTTCCATATAGAGAAGGAAAAATCCCTATGAAATATATATTTGTAGTATATATAAGTTCATGTATATGCCTTAGGAAGAAAAGGTAATTGTTACCTAGCTGATAAAGGCTAATAGACCACTTCACTAGACACTAATCTAACTGCAGAGGCTAACTTAGCCTATTAATTAACACCTAAGACACAAATGTCATCTAGATGTATAGTGACATATACAAATTATCAAATTTAATCCCATTATAAAGTAATATAAATATATCATAGCTAAAGAATTTCATCAATATCAGAACTATTTTAGAAGAGTAATAAATCATATTTCTAGCAAATGTCAATTTAAATTAAATATCCCATAATATAATTCGTATCAGTAAAATTCTCAAACAAACCGCCTAGAAATTGAATTGCCAGTCCTAGCAATTCATAAATAACTTGAAGTAGTTATAGAAAGGCTCTAGGCATAGAAAATATATGAAAATAAGAAAAATTCCAGTGAGGGTCATTACAACATCCACTAATAAAAGGACTTTCGTCCACAAAACTAAAGGACAGAAAAGTTCCTAAAAGCTCAAAGAGGTAGGGATACTAGGCCTGCAAATCACGTTGGGTCTCCCAGGCAACCTTCTTCACTGGACAGTGATGCCACAAAATCTTATCTACTGAAATATCTCTGGAGTGCAACAATTTGACATCTCTAATAAAACTGGACATAGGCTTCACTAAAAATTCAAACCAATTATCTGACTGAATAGAGTCCCACCGAAGCACATGCGTCTCATTTGGGATATACTATTTCAACAAATATACATGAAATAATGGGTGGACTGATGAGAAGGAAGGAGGAAATTCCAAGACAAATTCTACCTCCCCAACTATCTATAATATTTCAAAGGGTCAAACATATCTGGGGCTAAGATTACCCCTCCTCGCAAACCTCATCATGCCTTTCATGGGATATACTCACTGGAAGACCCTATCACCAACTCTGAACCTCAATGGTCAATGTATGCAGATAGCATAACTCCTATGCCTAATCTGAGCTGCTCGAAGCCTATCTTGAATCATACAAACTCGGTCCAATGACACACAAAGAAAATTTATGCCTCGAGGCCTCAGCTTCAAAGTCTCAGATAAACTAACAGAACATCGATATCGTCTACAATATAATGCCTCAAATGGTGCCATTTGAATACTGAAATAAAACTTGTAATTATATAAAAACTCCACTAACGGTAGAAATGGTCCCACAGAGCCCTAAAATCCAACACATAAGAGTGGATCATGTTCTCTAAAACCTGGATAGCCCGCTCTGACTGCACACCAGTCTAGGATGATTGGGTATGCTAAGGTTAACCTACTTACCCAACTCCTCCTAAAATGTTCTCTAGAAGCTACAAATGACCGGATATGCTTGGTTTAAAATAATAGACACAAGTATCGTATGTAAGTGAACTCCCTCCTGAATATAAACACGAGATAACTTCTCAGTACTGTAAACAACTCAAACGGAGCTAAAATGTTCAGACTCGGTTAATTGAACCATGATTACCCAAATGTTATCAAAACAATAGGATGTGTGAGGCAATCCACCTACGAAATTCATAGTAACTCGCTCCCACTTCTACCCAGGAATAGGTAGCTGTCAAAGAAATCAACTAAGCCTCTGGTACTCAGCCTTACTTGCTAACAACAAAGGAAGTAAGCCACAAACCCTGCAATATCTCTAGGGATACCACTCCATCAGTAATACTGCCTCAAATCCCTATATATGTTAGCTATCCCAGGGTCAATAGATTATCTTGAGCTATGAGCCTCACGATGAGTCAACTGAATAAAATATCCAACCCTTAGAACACAAATACGATCATCGAATATTAGGATACCCTCATAATCTATGGCAACCCTCTTAGATTCATCTCTCAACACCTATCCTTGATTGCTACAAAAGCTACTATCCTTAAAATGATGACCCAAAATCTACTCCAATAAGGTAGATCTAGCCTCAACACTAATAATAATCCGCCAAGGGTCAGATATATCTAAATAAACCATCAAGTTAGCTAGGGATTAAATGTTCAAAGCTAATAGCCATTGAGAAACTAAACTAAAGGCTAAGCTACCCATACTCACAGACTTTTGGCTTAGGAAGTCTACTACCATATTCGTCTTGCTCGAATGGTAGAGAATGGAACTATCATAGTCTTTCAACAACTCAATCCATCTACGTTGACTTGAATTAAGATCTTTCTGGGTCAGAATACACTGAAGACTGTGGTGATCTATAAAGATCCTATAACAAACCCCATATAAATAATGCCTCCAAATCCTAAGCACATATATTACTGATGGAAAATTCAAGTCATGAGTAGGGTAGTTACGCTCTTGCAACTTTAGCTGCCTCAATGCATATGCAATAACCCAGTTACGCTGCATTAGAACACACCCCAAACCAAAACTCGATGCATTATAGTAGACAGTAAAAACCTCACCCTTAATAAGAAAAGTAAAAATAGGCACTGAAATAAAAAAATCCTTCAGAACCTGTAGACCACTAAAATAGAACCTTTTTCCTGGTCAATCTAGTCATAGGGGCAGCATTAAAAGGAAAATCCTCAGCAAACTACTTATAGTAACCTTCCAATCTGATAAAAATGCAAACCTTAGTAAGTAACATCGGCCTAGCCCATCTACGAATAGCCTCAATCTATGCTGGGTCCACCATAATACCATCCTTGGATACTACGTGCCCCAAGAAAGCTATAGACACAAGACAAAACTAAAACTTTGAGAACATGGCATAAAGTTGATGATCTCTCAAAGTATAGAGCATAATCCTCAAGTTCTAGTAGTGCTCCTTTCTACTCCTCGAATATACAAAAATATCATCAATAAATACTATCACAAAGGAGTTTAAATATGACTTAAACACATAGTTCATCAGATCCATAAAAGGTTTTGGGGCATTGGTCAACCCTAAAGACATCAATAAGAAGTATAATAACTGTAATGAGTTTTAAAGGCGGTCCTAGAGTTGCCTAAAGCCTTAACTCTCAATTGGTGAGTGCAAGACCTTAAATCTATCTTATAAAACATTGTTCTACCCTGAAGTTGGTTAAATAAATCCTCGATACAAGGCATATGATACTTTTGTGTTTTGTGACCTTATTCAACTACCTGTAGTCGATACACATACACATACAGACATTTTTATTCTTCACAAATAAAACTGGAGCACACTATGCCAATACACTCAGTCTGATAAAATCCTCACTCAAAAGAACCTAAAGCTAACTATTCAGTTTCTTTATCTCAATAAGAGACATATGATATAAAGCCATAGAAATAGGTTTGGTGCCTGGCTTAAGATAAATAATGTACTCACAAACAATAAGGGTAGAGTTAAGTAATGGACTCTCAGAATTATTATCCTGAACATAGTATGAAATGTTCTTACAACCCCTTAATATCAGTCTTATAGCCTAAATGAAATAAATAATCCCCATCGGTGTATGACTAATAGAACCTTGCCACACCATCAAGGGCATGCTAGGTATGGCTAAAGTAACACGCTTAGTAAAATAATCCAAGCTTGCATGATAAGGAGATATCAAATCCATGCCTAGGATCACATGAAAATATACCATATCTAGAATAATTAGATCAATCTAAGAATCAAACTCCTGAATAGCCATTACATAAGATCTATATACCCGATCCACTACTATAGAATTATCTATATGGGTTCTATATGCAGTGACACAGATAAGGACTCCAAATATAAACCTATTTGTGATGTAAATTATGTTGAAACATATGAAAATATGGTATAGAAATAAAACAAATTAGAAGCTGGCTGATGGCATAAGAAAATCATACCTGTGATTATTTCATCTAAAGCCTCAACCTCTTGTCTACTTGGTACAACTTATACGTGACCTTGTCCACTACTGGACTGGGTGCTTGTCCGGCCACTTATCCTACTTTCTTGTGGACTACCTTGAGAACCTTGAGGACCACCCCGCGACATTATGGACCACCCTTAGATGGCGGTAGCACTGATCTGACCGATAATACACTCTGAACTGAAAGAACAATCATCCCACATTGGTGAAACTCATGGGCGAAGGTACCTAAAAACCCATATTCATAACATACCTTGGGTACCCTGCTCTATCTCTAAGGTTTGGCAGATCTAGGATAACCACCCCGACTCAATAATTCTGACTGAATACCTCTCTGTGACTGACTACTATTTTAACTACTTGAAACACTATAACCAGAATGACCCTTGTATGATATCAGAAGTGATGCTTTAACTGGCCGACTAGGATGATCCTAATATTGAGAAGGCTACTGATAGGGTGCCTACTGCGAAGCCTTGGCCTATAAACTGTAAACTATTGTGGCACCTCTATAACTACCGTAGTAATAAGGTTTTTTATCGGTGCCTATTAGGCATTACGATCCATCTTCTCTATAGAAAAAACACACTCAACTATATCAGAAAAGTTTTCCCTGAATTCACCAAACTCTGTAGATCCCTGTAAAGTGATAATCTCAATCCCCTGACAAAGCAACCAGTCTTCTCATAATCCATAGAAAGAATCATAGTGGTATATCGACTAACTCATGGAATATCTTCTTATACTAAGCAATAAATATAAAAACCTGTATCAAAGTAGATAACATATTTCAAAGTCATTTGCATATGCTGCGAGGCATATACTTTCCCTAAGAAAGCCTTAGAGAACTGAGTCCAACTCAATGATGGAGGTCTATCTATAATGGAATTAACATAACCTCTCTACCACCTCTTCACTACCATGTTTAGTTGATACACAGTAAAGTCCACTCTATGCAACTCGCCAACCCCAAATTTCATAACTTCTCATCACAAATTGATAGAAACTCATAAGAATCCTCTCCTGGGTCCCATTAAACCTGAGTGGAGTCAATCTAAAAAATCATCCCAATATATCTTGCTAATGTGAAGATATAACTAGCTGGACTACTGACGATTGTGGGACTACTAGTACTGGCAAAACTTGTACCCTAGGCACCACTGCTGCAGGCTATACGCGTAAATCCATACCACCTTATGCTATTGGTGGATCTCACTAAATCAGTGGACCCCCAACTAACCCTTATAACAATACCAATGCATACCAAAGAACCAAAGAGAATAAAAAATCAGATGGAGCTTGGGCTGCCCCTTGCCAACCTGCTGCTATAGTAGCAGAATACTTTGAGCTCTCTTAATTTTAGGAGCTCTTACAAGAATAGGTGATGGACCCTGGACTGATCAAAAACTATCACTACTTCTCTATCTAAACCCCAACCTATAGGCTGACCTCGACCCCTAATCAAAACTGTAGCAGTAAGCTTGGGGGTCTCGGTCTCTGGCTCGCACTCCTTGCGTCTTAGCCATCTGCATAAAAGACAGAAACACTATAGATAAAATATCAACTAAGTTACAATGCATAAAAATTTATTAACAAAATAAGATTTTTCGTTAAAAATGCTTTGCATCTTTGCAAAGATAGGACATAAACATATCTGTACTAATCTGAGAGACTCTACTAAACATCGGCTCCAGTACCAATAGTACTACTATAACCTAAGCTCTGATACCAAGCTGTTACAATCCAATTTCTCAAGTCATGATGGCGCCTACCTTATTCCACCAGTAGGCAACCAAGCCATTACAAAGAATGATAGATAATGGGATAATAGGCTGAAACCAAAAAATGACAACATATAATGATAACATTAGTAATAACAAGCTAAAAATAGAAAGTAGACATATAAAATCTATCAAAATGAGAGAAGGAAAAATACCAAATTATATAAAACATATTCCTCCCTAGACCTGGTAAGGTCGGTACTAGAGCCACTACTAAAAGATACCTAGAATACTGGACAGAATCCTAAATATAAACAATATATACAAGAAGTATCGAGTACAAAATACTAAACTTGAATAGATAGAGTAGGATACGCCTCAGATGACAACAAGCCCACCATACTCTAGAACAGTACTGGAAAGTAGGAATCACGTCAATGCCTACTACTAGTACTCCGATCTACATTAGGGGAAATATGCAGAAGTATAGTATTAGTACCAAAGCAATGAGAACTTGGTAGGCATTGTCAGCTAATTGAACTCTATACAAGTATGTATAACTAAAATGCGAGGGTTTAGTCTAAGTCAATAGTAAACTGGGACTAAAAAGTAAACAACTATCAAGCTACATAAATGGAATATAGGAAAAAGTAAAAGTGATACAGAAAGATAAATAATGCATAATAAAAGGCAAATCAAACATAACCTAATTGGTCCCCCAAAAGACCATTAGGCACATTGAAGAAGACAATTAAACAAATCATTCCCCCATAAGTCGATGAGACACATAAAAAGTGATTAATGAAAATAATCATAAATAATACCTACTAAACCCATACCACAAAATCATAACAGTCATTCATATGTGCATTGGGCTTAAACCGACACCAATGGGTAGTATCGAGAGGCCAGATATCAGACTCAAAATGGAAATAGTGGATGATAACTAGAGTCCATATAAATGATATACAATAGAATTCATAATCAAATGCTGGACTTAAACCAAAACTCAGTGAAAGCATAACTCTAAAAATAACCATAATCAGTACCAGAACTCCCAAATCATTATAACCAAATGTTGGACTAAAAGCAAAACTCACTATAACCATATATAACTATAAAATTAAAACAAAAACCTTGACATAACCAATTTAAAAGTGGTTCCACAATTCACTATCAATAATAGAAATAAAGCATATGCTGACACCATAACTACAATACATCTAAGAAACCATTCACATATCATAATTAAATAAAGGATAAGCCCAATGTTCCACAACAAAATTCCAAGTCCTAAAGTGATAAATTCTATATTATACTAAAAGATAAGATACCAAAATTTACTAATCAGATGCTAATCGGATAAATGAGGAATGATATACATATCAAATGGTACACAAATTATATGTACTTGTCTAAAACTAGAATAATATTACAAAATTAACACAAATAAGATCAATATAAAGGTAGGGCAAACCTATCCTACCTAGACATCAAGATAAAAATGTCTCTCCTAGAAGTCTTTGAATAGTGCACCACTAGAATCCAGGCTTGAATATTTGACGTAGATAATTATTTTCCTTTTTTGGGGGATCGTGTTTGATAATAACATATATTTATCCCAAAATCATGTATAACACATATTATATATGATATTTACTGGTCTTTAGTACCATTTCCATACAGAGAAGGAGACATCCCTAAGAAATATATATTGGTAGTATATATAAGTTCATGTATATGTCTTAGGAAGAAAAGACAACTGTCACCTAACCCACTAATGCTAAAAGGCTACTTCACTAGACAATAATCAAAGTCAGAGGCTAACTTAACCTATTAATTAACACCTAAGACACAAATGTCATGTAGATTTACAATGACATATATATGTTTTCAAATTTAATCCCTTTATGTATATACTGGGTTATTGTATAAATTCGTGGTAAACTAAATATAATTTTTCGAATATAATGTAACTAATAGAAACTTATTTTTAATAAAATCTCAATTATATTATAATAATATTTAAACATTTTTAGATTCACTATCTCTGCTTAGAATGTTAATAGACTATAAAAGCAATTATAAAATAGTATAAATATATCATTAATAAAGTATTTCACTAATATCAAAAATATTTTTAGAAGGATAGTAAATTATATTTCTACCAAATGTAATTTAGATTAAATATCCCACAATTTATTTGGTATCATTAAAATTCTCGAATGAACCACCCAAAAACTAAACTGTCAGTCCCAACAAGTCATAAATAACATGGGGAAGTTATAGAAAAGTTGTAGACACCAAAAATATGTGAAAACTAGAAAAATGCCTGTGAGGTTTATTATATGTCCTTTTTATTTTTCTTGTGTGCATGATAATATAATGGACACTCCTTTGTTGAAGTTAATGAGGATGTGTAGAGGGTTTATAGATATATTTTCTGTGGACTTAACAAGTGTTCCTCTAGACATAGACATAGATTTTTTTTATTGACTTACAACTATGCATTAATCCTAATCTTGTTTCTCCTTGTTAGATGATTTGGGTATCCAGTAGTAGAATTTACTAAGGAAGGGGTTTGTTAATCCTAGTGTTTCACCTTGTGGTGTGTCGGTCTTGTTCGTGAAGAAGAAGAATGGATCTATGTGCATGTGTATCAACTGTCGACAGTTTAATAAGTTGAGTATCAATAATAAGTATCATCTACTATGTTGTCATGACCCAAACTAGGGATGGTCATGATGGGTATAAGTCCTACATGAACCGGAGATCACCCCTTATACCAAATCAAACAAAACACACCACACCCCAAAGTAGGATGAATTTTGAGCATATAACAAGATAAGAGAATATTAATTTAACGACATTAGAATAAGTCTTCAACCAAGATCAACTGATACCGGTGTCAATACCAACATAAATACCAATAATGATAGAAATACCGAAACTGCCGATGACAATAGTTGTCTGAAAAAGCCTCTAATCAAAACCAATGAGTATCTAGTCGGGACATGCCCCCGACAATAGTCAAAAAAGCTAAATCCAAAGAAATAGTAAAAATGTAAAGCAAACTATAAAAATGAAATAGGGTATTATGAATAATGGAAGCTCAACATTTCAATCTGACTTGCTAGCTGATCCCGAATCCAAGTCATTGAGAAAGAGTACTAGAAGTATGATCAGTTCCTGCATCGCGTGGGGATACACCATCCGGAGATAGTTAGTGGTGTAAATTCTAGCTTGAAACTCGGGGATAAGGATAACATCATAATATGATAACTATTTTAAAATCATTCAAACCTAGTGCAAGCAATCAATGCGTAAACATATATATATATAATATATGTATAATATATATATATATATATACAACATACCGGGATAGGGAACAAGGCTTACTATGCTTTTCAAAATATTAGTGTGGATTGTATAGCTCAACCATTATATAATAATACCCACGGTTAATATGGAACCCAACTATCACCCCCTGTTCAGGCTCCAGTACGTGTAGCCGCACGAACTAAAGAATAATCTCATATATATGCACATGGGGGACAGAAACCTTCAAACATAAACTAAGGTAGCTTAAGAACCCAATTAGATAATGATTTACGGGGTACTCAAACCTCCCTAATCATGAAATAATAACAAGGGGGGCTCAAACCTCCCTTGTCACTTTGACCCCTTCATCAGCAAATGCGGTTTCAGTATTGGTTGCTCAGACCTCCACATTCACAACTCAGCTACACAACCCTTATGAAAGACCAATTAAAACAATTGCCACACACTGCCATTGAATGAACGACAACACAGTTTTAGGCATACATTGTTGGTATCGTCAAACCAACTACACTTGCAAGATAACACATCATGCCAAGACAGTTTCCATTAACTTAGGGAGAAAAACTTTCTTTGTTCATTAATACACATTGGGGAAACTGACTCTCTTTGTTCATTAAATAATACCTTCGTATTTCAAATACTTCTATATATCATCCAATAGTTCAAGACTAATTCAATTTTACAAATTCCCACAGTTCTCATAACTAAAGCCAATTTCATATCACGGGTTTAGGGTTATAACAACTTTAAAGCCACAAGTTTGGAAAAATCATAATTTCCTAGTTCATTCACCATACCCATGCACCCACAAGTTCGAAAATATATTAATAGCATGAAAATCATATGTATAAACCATGAGAAATATTATTCAATTCAAGACATTCAACACCCCCAATGTTTGTTTTTAAAACTAAACAATAATCTTTTGAACAATACTTTATATCATATTCCTTTGCAAAATTAACAATGAGGGAAGAGTAACATGCCATAATTATGAAGATTTACAGAGATAAATCAACCCTCAATCCCTTAGATTACAAAATTGGTGAAACCCTGTCATGACTTCTTTAAGAGGATTTAGTGAGAGGGTTTAATCATTAAAGTGTTAAATAATTTCCCCAAAAGTGTTTTATGGATGTGGGGTATAACAGGTTTTAAGTGGAAAATGACTAAAATGCCACAACTTAAAAGATGGAAAGGATCATCTTTGGTTATGAGTCAACCCCTTGACTCGTACCCATACTTTACGACTCATGACCATAAGTGGTAACCAGAAAAGTCTCTAGTACTCCCGACTTATTTTCCTTATGACTCAACCCACCAACTCATAATATGACCCTATGACTCATAGGGTTCTACTTATGAGAAACACAAAACCCAAATGAATTGAACACCGTACATCCTACAATTTGAACCTAAGACTCATAAAATATCCTTATGGCTCATAGCGAGCCACTCATACTCAGAGCAAAATCAAGCTTCAAACTCACTGATTTGAGTATGAATCAACCCAATGATTTGTTAGGACACCTTATGACTCTAGGGGTCCAGTTTTAACTAAGGTAGAGAGCCCAAATCCTTAGAAACTCTCACAGGCCAAAATCCAGGGTGTTTTATAAGTATTGATGATTAATTTGATCAACTTAAAGGTACTTTGGCGTATTTGAATATTGACTTAAGGTCGGAGTACCATAAATTGAAGATTATGGCTTATGACATCCAAAGATGGCTTTCAGGACCCTAGATGGTCATTATAAGATCTTTGTGATGTCATTTATGTTATCCAATACATTAAGGATATTTATAGATTTGATGAATAGACTTTTTTGCCTTATTTTTTTACCTTTCTGATTGTAATCATTAATGATATCTTGGTGTAGTCCAAGAGTGAGGTGGATTATGTGAAGCATCTAAGGATTGAGATATAGAGATTGAGGGACAAGAAGATATATGCTAGCTTATTGATGTTTGATTTATGGTTAAGTTCAATTTATTTCTTAGGGAATGTGGTCACTAAGGATGGTATTATGGTCGATCCTACCAAGGTTGAGGTGGTTTGGGACTGGTCTAGGCCTATTTCATATATAGACCTTTAGGAGGTTTATTAGGTTAACTGGCTATTACTTCTCCACTATTTCTACTTATTTGACTAGATTTACATAGAAAAATATTGCATTTTAATTGTTTAGTGAGTGTGACGAGATCATTCAAAAGCTTAATAACTTATTGAACTTTATCACCTATATTGACTTTACCTATACTTTGAGGTAGATCAAGATCCATGAGAAGAACTACCCCACTTATAATTAGGAGTTGACAGTGGTAGTGTTTGTTTTGAAGTTATGGATGGAGTACTTGTATTGAGTTTATTGTGAGGTTTTCACTGATCATTTCAGCTATAATATATTTTCAGTCAAAAGGATACGAACTTGAGACAATGTATACAGTTAGAACTTCTACAGGACTATGAAATGACTTCTCTATAATTTAGGCAAGGCAATGTTGTGGTAGATGCCTTGAGTTAGACACCAGTAAATATGGCTACTCATTCTTTCTTAGTGGTTTAGGAGAACGTTTGGCTATGGATATTCTATGTTTGACCAATAACATTATGAGACTTTATATGGTAGAGTTGGGTAGAGATCTTTCTTGGGTTGAGGCACAGTCCTTATTGATGGAGTAATTTGGTATTTGCAGTTTGAGGATATAAATTTGTGAATCATTCGAGATAAGGTGTTGGGTGAGGCTCAAGCAATAATTCTTGATCCAGAGTGAGCAATTATTGATCTAGAGGTTGTTTTTAGATTAAATGGTTAGATTTGTATTCCTAGAGTTTGTGTATTGACTAGGCTGATCATGAGTTGGCTCATAATTTGAGGTATTCTATTTATCGGGGAGAATCCAAGATATATCATGACATAAGGTGACATTAAAGGTGGTATCGAATGAAGAGGGACATACCAGAATATGTGTTTAATTGTTTGAAGTTTATAAAATTAAAGTATAAGCACCAGACACCGGTGGTGTAATTTAGCAGATTCTTTGTCACGACCTAATTTCTCAGGTCATGATGGCACCTACTACAACCCATTAGTAGGAAATCCAACCCATTGTTCGGAATGTCTAGTAGTAGACTAATAAGATAGGAGGAAGAAAAACTAAATAACAATTGGAAAGGAGGCAAGAAGAAAGTAAATATATCTTTAAAACCTGGTGAAGTCAGTACAAGAGCATCTAATACAATAAGAGTAAAAGTATAATATAGTTAAATATACACAAAACATATCTGAAATGAAAAGTAGAGATCAGTCTAACCATATGATTGAGAGTAGGAACAACTCCAAATGTGAGAAGATCACCCCAAATGTCCGATCCATGGATTCTCTGCATGAACCATACATCATTGTTGAGAAGTCGTACTATGATCTATAGGCTGCAAGACTGTAGTACGAGTACCAAATATGTGGAGCTTTATAGGCATCAACTGACTGATCTCCAGGAATAATGCAGGTATTAATATAATGTAAAGCAGGAATATAAACTATAGAAATCTACTCACGCAACAAATCATAATAATACTAATTAGGCAATAAAGATAAACTATCCTAATCCACAAATAGTCAAAGATATAAATATGATAGTATAACTAGCTAGTCAGTATATGATAGTAAGATGAAGAAAGATGTATATGATATAAAATAGTAGTATGAAGGAAAAGTATTATATTAATATATATATATATATATATATATTAATGGAAACTTTTTATATATCATAAAGTTAACTAAACCTGACATTGCTAACTTAAGGGAGATGGCCTAACATCATAAGGGTCATAGATAACATGATAACTAACCCTAGCCTGATCTGTTCCTCTAACCATAAAGGTGTTTATGCATAAGATAATCCAACAATAGTAACAAATCCTACAAAAATCAAGAGAACTAGGATTAGAAACATACCGACCATCCCTAGTACTAATCCATAATCAGCTTGTCATGAATTATTCAATTATATCCAAACAATAATATAACTATCTTTCTCAAGTGACCAATAGCCTAACCAATCCCCCATAAGGACAAAAAGCGTATGCAAACCCTCCACAAATAACAATCATAATCTATTTCTATCTAACCGCTCATAAGATTGATAGATATAGGCTTCAAGAATTATTATGGTGATAAGTGATTTATAAGAATGAATGAAAAACATAAAAAGAACCAAGGGAGGTAAACTAAATGAAATACCATTTCAACAAAAGTGTCTTAATGTATCTAGTATATAAACCGTTTCCTACTCAGTAGATCACAATGGTAGGACCTACAACAACCATCCTTCTTTGATAATATGGTTTATTGGATGAAGAGTCCCTTAAGGGATTTGAGGTATTCATATACACTGCTTAGTCTCAAACCAGGACTTCAATAATCCATCATCACAAATTTTCTTGATCCTGTATCAAAGATATATTTATATATATATATATATATGTATATATATATATATAATATAATAAGGAGTGTCGAACTACAAAACTAAATGAGTAAATATCTCTAAATCTATTGTCTGAGATCATATTTAGGGCTAAAATAATATAGTCATGTAGACAGGGTTGGAATATCCCTTAATTAAAGTGAGTAAGTAGTGGTAAAAGAAATAGGATTAAAAATGGACCGAAAATAGACTCTTAAGTTTCCAAAGTAATATGTTTAGGTTTAAAGCTCATGTGTTAATAAAGGTAGCAAGACTTCCATTTAATGAATCACTTTTACAGTTGAAAAGTGGGAATTAATCCTTTTTAGAAAATTATGGTAAAGCCAAGGTTTTAGTTCATATCATTCCACTAATTAATATATGTGCGGCTAAATATATGCATGCCATCACCGAAATTGAAAAAAATATCACCACGAGTATATACACATCTATAAGCAAAGACACAAATCAATAAATTCAAAGAGCACTAAACTAGCATCCAAATGGTATAGTAACCACGAACTC
This sequence comes from Capsicum annuum, assembly GCF_002878395.1. Taxonomy (NCBI): domain Eukaryota; kingdom Viridiplantae; phylum Streptophyta; class Magnoliopsida; order Solanales; family Solanaceae; genus Capsicum; species Capsicum annuum. The sequence continues at coordinate 81,313,224 of NC_061120.1, read as the reverse complement.
GCTCCAAAAAATATATAAGTCAACAAAATATTATGTTATAAATAAAATAGTAGGACAAATAAAGTCAAAAAGCTACTAGAAGGGTCTAATTGGGAAATATCTTCAAAAATACTATGTAATATGGTAATTCTTTTACTAAAGTATCCCTTGTGCTAATATATGGATAGTAAACTCTATAATAAAGTGTAACAGGATTCTAAAACCTTCATAGGTATTCTAGGCTAAGGTTTAGGTCATGTTTCTATTCTAAATCCCCTAAGTAGGTCAAGTCATGATATATATAGCCATAAAAATAATGTATAATCCCTACGTAAAATGTAAATCATACAATACACAACCTTATAAGGATAAGTATACTGAAGAGTACCTCAATGTTGAACTGTATTCTCGAATCATCCACAAACCGCTCATCTTTGCTCCATGATCCTAGAACATCTTCACACTATTAGAATAATAATATACACATTAGTATGAGTAAAATGATACACATATTTAAATATAAAATTTCATGACTAAATCGGATCAAAAATAGGCTTGTGGGGCTTAGTAACAGAATTCAAAAATTGAATCTATCCAGAGGTATAAGGAATGTGTGCTAAAATGTTGAGCAAAAATGGAGTTTTAATTAGGGCTCCAATCAGCCTTAGATGTAAGGATAAATGAGTGAAAACGATAATTAAACATAGAATTTATGCCAAAAACTTAGAATGAATATAACGGAAAGTGATCACCTCAACATCCACTTCACATTCCCAACTCTAATTGATAGATCACCTCACTTTCTTGAGCTTCTAGATATAATAATTGTCCAAATGGGGCTTGAAAATGACCATAATTTCAAATACAGATTATAGACTACCACGGATTACCTAACTCAATCACAAGGCTCCCTGACAAAGAATAATAACCATCACGAATGCTTGGAAGCACTCATAAAAGCAAAGAAGGAAACAGGATCGAGTTGAACTCATTTTTTATCAAGAATGAAAAAGGGAAGGCTCACGATCATGATAGTTAAGAGTTAGACCCTCTGTGAATATGGCCTAGACCTCGTGAATACGGTGAACAAAGTAGTCCTACATTAGATGTTATATACCAACAACTCTCTTAAGTTCTCACAAACTTCGATTGGGGTGCTCAGGATTTGTTCGCAACCTTGCACGTGCTAATAAACTATGTTACCACACTAAATTTTACTCTTCCAACTCAACAAAACCATAATAATTTCCAATGAAAGTCATTTCAACAAAATATGGATCCCACACCTATAGTTCTATTTTAACCAAATTTTGCCCAATAGCCTAAAATACATCTAAAAGCTTTAAGACCTAGACGAACGATCCCCATAGCAAAAAATAAACATTTCAGAGTTAATGACATTGTTGGAATTCTTATTTGAGGCCATTAACTAGGTCTTTTTGTTCAAGACCAATTTCTTTATAGTGAAAGCTTTAAAATATAAAAATGGGCCTAAAACCTAAATGAACTATCCACAACCAAATCAACAGTTTTGGAAACTCATAACTGACCTGTATTCTCTATATAAAGAAATAAAATGCCTAAAATGTACAGAAATTGAGAAAATAACTTGGAGGATCAGTAAAATATTTGCTACTAGAAGAACTTTTGTCCTCAAAAGTCAATGGGTAGGAAGAGCCTAATAGTTTGAAAGGAAGAGGTACTAGGTTTGCACGCTCTAAGAAATATTCCCCAGATGGCCTCCAAGGATAAATAATGCTTCCAAGGGATTTTACTAAATGTAACCCTTTTTCTTCACATCTTTATTTCACTTTCTAAGAAATCAAAATCCATTCTCAACAACTAACTAGCCTCCAAATGAATCAAGCACGACTGAAGTATGCAAACCCAAACCATAATATTCTTGCATTACTCCAATACAAGAACAACCAAGTAAAATGTTAACCAAGCTAAGACTATCTAATGCATGAACCATTCACCCAAATCCACATCCAAATCTAGCATTCTCTTATTATTCCAAACCTGATATCTACCCTAAACCACATAAAATCTATTTAACATCAACCAAGTCATGTTCTTGCATCCACACTATACTAATGTTGAAAAACTGAAGATAACCCACATAAAAAAATACATGAACTAGTATAAAAACAAAGCCTATAAGACTCTACCTAAATATATAAATAATGGTGAAGGAAGTATTCTACCTCGAACAAAGACATGCATGAACCATTCACCCAAATCCACATCCAAATCTAGCATTCTCTTATTATTCCAAACCTGATATCTACCCTAAACCACATAAAATCTATTTAACATCAACCAAGTCATGTTCTTGCATCCACACTATACTAATGTTGAAAAACTGAAGATAACCCACATAAAAAAATACATGAACTAGTATAAAAACAAAGCCTATAAGACTCTACCTAAATATATAAATAATGGTGAAGGAAGTATTCTACCTCGAACAAAGACAATAGGTGATCTCAATAATCCTCGAAACTAATTGCCTTAAATCCCAATCACAATCTATTGAAACTAAATAATCCACTTCGAAATTCCATGCCAATGGTGGATGAAACAAAACTAGGTCCAAGTAGAATTCATCTCTCCTACTAAGTAGATAAAACAAATTCCTAAAAAAAATTAAGAAAAAAAGGAAAAAATAATACAAACTACACTATAATACAATGAACCATACTTTGAGCATCTATGCAACACGATATTTCCAAAAACTAAGCTGGCTAGTAATGAGTAGGTCTAATCAACTTACCGATAAAGTATGAGAGTCAAATTTTGAAATGGAGAATGCAACCTAGTTTCATAATCCCAAGCTATAATCCCAACATATAAATTGAATTACTCCATATTAACTAACCAAATCTATCTACTTCTAGAGCAAGCATCCACATACAAAAATCTATCCAAATCCCAAGGTGATTCAAAAAAGTCAAAAATCTCAAGTGGTGTAAATAATTCTTCAAAATATAAAATACCAAAATCAATCTCTTTACTAGAAATCAAACATATACACCAAACCAACCTCACCTTTATAGACTAAGCATATTGAAACACCCAGGGTTTTGCTCCTTAGAAATTTCTTGGGTTTTGGACTTTTTAGACACCATACAACTCACCATAATAGTTTTATGGTAAGGTACAGGTGTGGTTACCTAGTTGTATGTTGTCAAGTGTTTAATGGTATTGGGTGGTTGTGTTTCTTAAATGAGTATAACTTGGGTGGGTATGAGTTGTATGTTGGGTTTTTTCTTCACTTAATTTGAAACTTAGTAACTTAACTTGGATATGAGTATGAGTGTCTTACTATGAGACGTAAGGTAGCGTATGAGTCATACTACTTATTTATATATTAGACAGTGTCCAATCCTTTCCTTTAATCTATTTTGCTATGGGTATGCTTTATGGGTACCAATTGTTTAATTGGGTAAGCTTGGGACTTGGGAGTCATAGTTTGGACAATATTGGGGATTAAGATTCTATAAAAGGTACAATTTATGGGTACAAATCATACCCTAGGGTATGGGTAGAGGGGGTGGTCATACCATCGTGTGGGAAATTAATACAGTTTAAGTGGGGGTAATCTAGAGATTTCCCCTTTTAACTTCTTGGGATCCCATAACTTAAAATACATTTTTGTATCTTCATTAACCTATTTTTAATCAATCAAACACTTAGAAACTCTTTCAACATATCTAAAGGCTCTTGGCTTAAGCAAAAGCTAATGTTTCCTCAGAAGTGGTTAATTGAGGCTTTTAGGGGTGATTTCTTTTCATCTTCTTCTCAATATAAGGCATGTTACTCCTCTCTCATTGTTAGTTCCAACAAAATTTATGTTTTATACATTTTTTTATCGTATAAATGATGTATGGTTTTGGATTTTTAAATATATGCTGGGATGTTATTGTTATAAATCCTTCGTTATGGTTTTCCCATATTTTGATAATAGATTTACATGTTTTAGTGGTGTTTTGGACATTTGGTTGCATGTAAATGTGTAATTGGTACTTGGTTTTGGTTTTAGAAGCACTATTCCCCCAATGTGTTTGATAAAATACCTATGAGAATGCTTTTACTAAATTGTTGAACTTTTTATGGAACTATTACATGGTATAGCTTGATAATGGAACCTTTGTATGATATAAATGGTTTAGATGATTTGGATTGGTTAAATGGTAGGGTCTTGGTTGTCATGGTTGGTTTAATTAAAAGCTTTGTGGGGTACAAGGGAATCCCCTAAGCAAACTAAGTAATAAACATCTTGTGGGATACATGGGAATCCCCCAAGCAATTAAATAATGTAATCTATAGGTACATGTGATTCCCTTCTTCTCTAAAAGATTGGCTAAGGAAAATTCTTGCAAGCTATAGTCGGTATGATGATACCACTACTTATAGCCTTGATTAATAATAAATAAAATGGTGGTTTGGTTGTGTGGCAATTAATTTAATTTGGCAATGGTAGGGTATGATAGCTAATCATGAAGGTATGAGTCCTATGGACGGTCACTAGAAACTCATACTTTCCAACATGAGGATTGGTCACGATGACCATAGATGTTACTTACGAGGTACACCAAAATCCCTGAAGTATACTTGTATATATGTATCATGGAGAGAAAAGGGTACTAGGGAATCCCCTACACCTATAGAATCATCGGTTCATGCAGCTATACATATTGGGGCCTGTTTAAGGGGTTACACTGAACCCATATAGACCGTAGGTAGTTCTACGATGGTTAACCTACATTTACCCAAGTTAATGATTTTAAGGGTATGTTAAAGCTGGTTGTTCTTCCCAGCATGGTTATATATATGTGTGTGTATTTATGGTTGTGAGTGAATATGGTTGGTTTACTTGGTTTTAAAGGTTAGAATTATTTTATACTTATCCTGAGTTCTTGTTAGTGTTCACCTGCTAAACCATCTTGGGGTAGCTAGATCCCCACGCGATCCAGGAACTAACCATTCTACTCTTCTTGCTTAGTGATCAAATTTAAGATCAGCTGTTAGATTCAATTGATGATCTTCTATACTCTTGAAGGCACTATTTCATATCATGAATGTCCTTACATACTTTGGTTATTGATTTTGTCTATGGTTTGGGGCATGTCCCAATCAGATATGGATTTTTTATTAGATAAAGTCTTTATCGATACACTAAGGGTTGGAATGGGCAGTGTTGGTATTGGGGTTAGCCGTAATATAGGCATTAGTATTGATGTTGATATTCTTGGACTAAATTTTTAATTGTTCTATCCTATTATGTTATGTTGTGGACATACTTTTAGTTATTATTTTTGTTTTGGTATGGTTATTGGTTAGATATTATTTGATTAGACTTGCTTGGGTTGGTCATGATCATGGTCCTATCCTAGAATTTGGTCTTGTAATAAATACTATCTTTTTATAGATTTTGAATTCATCTGACTTAGGGTATGTGTTTGGAGGTTGGGTTTGGTAATGAAGGTAGTCCCCATTCTTGGTTGGACTTGGGATGCCCATTACGATAAGGCCCTAATTTGGGTCGTGCCAGGTTTGTGTTAGAGCTTTAGGTTTATGGTCAATTGGGAGTCCACAAACTTAATTTGAGAAGAGTCTCTTTTAAGAGTGTATATTGCGTCACATTTATAAGAGAGAGGCTACAAGGTATTTAGGAGTGTTTCTCTTCTTTGTGTTCTATATTCAAATCTTAAAGTCTATGTTCTGGAATCTTCTCTAATTCCTATTTTTTTTGCCTTTCAGACCATTACTCAATGATCTAAAGTTCATGAAAACTCTTCTGTTCAAACTAGGGATAATGTATATATGATACCCTCCACTTAGGGGATCCATACTTGATCAAGGGATAGAATTCTAGATATTTTTGGAGTTCCACCAGTTCCTTCAAGTCCCTGTTAGGTAGACATACTGAATACAGAGTTTTGTCAGTCGATTCATATGATTGCTTAATTTGTGGCTTCTAAGGTTGAGAGTGGTGCATCTGCTATTCCATTTTCTGAGGGTACAGGGGTTTTGTAGTTTATGAAGTCGGGTCCTACAACCTTTACTGTTGTTATGGTGGAAGAGGATTCTCCAGGATTTCTGGATAAGATGGAAAAAATATTATGCATTATGCATGCCACAAATATGGAAGAGGTAAAGTTTTCAAGCTATCAACTTAAGGATGTGGTATACCAATAGTCTAATAAATGGGATTACGTAAGGGGCAAGGTTGATGAGCCATTTCTGTAGGAGACTTTCTCTAATTCTTTTTTGGATCACTTCTTTCCTAAAGAGTTGAGGGAAGCAAAAGTACAAGAATTTATTAATCTGAAGTAAGGAAAGATGTCGGTCAAGGAGTAAGCCTTGAAATTACACCAACTGTCTAGGTATGCTCCAAAATACTGTTAGATATAAAGACCAGAACAAGGAAGTTTTCTTTAATATTGTCTCCTGAGTTGATCCTTAAAAGCAAGAAAGCATTACTGATCTAGGACATGGATATTTATGGGTTGGTTGTTCATATACAATTGGTTGAGCTGAAAAAGAGAAAACAAGCTGACATAGAGGAAAGGAAGGGTAATAAGTTTAGGTTCTCTGTGCAGGGTGGACAACACAAAGTGTTAGGATGGTGGTATATGGCCAAATAAAAAGTTAGGGAGTTTTGGTTCCTTCTCCACAGCTAGTGCTTCTTACCTAAAATAGTCGGGTGAAAGGGATCAGCAGGGTGGGGATAACTTCAGGGCATAGGGTACCTAATCTCAGGCAAGTGGGGCAAAGTCAGCTTTATCGTATCCTTATTACAGGTTTTGTGGTCTGTTATATGAGGGTTCCTGTATTAAGAGAATTGATAGGTGCTTCAATCATGGTCAGCTAGACCATACGTTTAGAAATTATCTAGTTGGTAAGGTTGCTTCGGGAGCAAATAACACTCTGGTTGCCTCTTCATCTGCTCCAACACCAAAGGGTGCTGCATCTGCATCTGTTTCTACTTTAGGTACCGACAAAGGTTGAAATAGGTTATATTTTTTAGTGACTCGATAAGAGTCTGAGGCATCGCCAAATATTGTGACTGGTATGTTGCAACTTTTTTCTCATGACATATACTATTCAGTTGATCTGGAGTCTAGTCTTTCTGATATGACCCCATTTGTGGCTGTGTATTTTGGTTTTTATCTCATGTTATTTTTAATCTTTTTTCTATTTCTACCTCGGTAAGTGACTGTACGGTTACTAAAAACGTATATTGGGGTGTGTGGTATCTGTTGGTAGTAAGGAGACTTTGGTGGTTTTTTTCGAATTAGACATGGTGGAATTTGATGACATTCATAGTATGGATTGACGACACTCATACTATGCGTCCTTAGATTGTTATACCCATAAGGTTGTCCTTAAGTTCCTTAGTGTACCAGTTATTGAATGAGAAGGTGGTTTCTTTGCTCCTATAAGGAAGTTTATATCATATCTTAAAGCTCAGAGATTAATCCCTAAAGGGTTTCTCTGTTATTTGGTCTGGGTTAAAAACTTTAACTCGGAATGTTCTTCTTTGCATTCGGTTTTGGTAGTGAATGACTTTTCTGAGGTCTTCCTTGGTGATCTTCCTGGTGTTCCTCTGGATAGGGAGATTGATTTTTGGATTGATTATGTTTCGTACACACATCCAATATTTATTACTCCTAATATAATGGCTCTGGCTGATATGAGGGAACTCAAGGAGCAACTTAAGGATATTTTAGATAAGGATTTCATCCAGCCTAGTGTATCCCTATGGGAAGCACTATTTTATTCGTGCGTAAGAAGGATGGTTACTTTAAGATGTGTATTGACTATAGGCAGTTGAATAAGGTGACCGTTAAGAACAAGTATCCTCTTCCAATGATAGATGACTTTTTTGATAAGTTGCAAGATGCTAACTTCTTCTCCAAGAATGATCTTATATCTTTGTATCATTAACTTAATATTAAGGAGGTGGATATCCTTAAGATGGATTTCCATACTCTGTATTGGCACTTTGAGTTTTTCCGTATGTTTTTGGTTTGACCAATGCTCCGACAGTATTCATAGATGTGACTAATATGGTATTTCGTTAGTTTCTAGAGCTGTTTGTCATATATTTCATCGATGATATTCTAGTGTACTCTAAGTGTGAGGTGGATTATGCCAATTACCTCTGTGTGGCATTGAAGACCTTGAAAGAGCAACAGTTGTATGAAAAATTCTCAAAATGTGAATTTTTGTCAAATGCTGTGGTCATATTATTTTTAGTGAGGGGATCATGGTGGATCCACAAAAGGTGGTGGTTGTTAAGATATGACCTACACCCATGACTTCAGCTGATATTCAGAGCTTATTATGTTTGATAGGGTAATATAGGAGGTTTGTAGAGAGTTTTTTAACGATTGCTTCCCCATTGACCAAGTTGACTCAGAGCACCCAAGATCTTGGCCTTACAAAAATTTTTGGTTTTTGAGCATGTTGTCCAAGATACGGTAGGGAAAACCACTCGTACCCCTTAGATAAGAGTCGTATCCACTCTTCCCTCCCAACTTGTACCTTGATCATCCTAGGAAGATAGTATATGATCGACTACATGATTTACTTTCAACCAATCTGTACCAAAAGGTACGCGCCGTACCTAGGTGAGTCATATGGTTCATGGCACTTTGTGTAGACTTAACTATTTTTTGTATGAGTGTTATATATGATTAAGGACATGATTCATACCCTTTGGATATTACTCAAGGGTGTGTGGTCATACCCTCAACAATGTTGGTGATGTAAAAGAATCCTAGGGTACGAGTTAGGATTCCACTTGTACCCTAGGGTACGGTTCATAAGGTAAGTCATACCCATGCATGATTTTATTTTAATATTTTTAACTATGGGCATTGTGGATATTTCCTACACCCTAAACCCTACGTCCCTTTACTATATAAGTGTATTTGGACTCCTTAAGCACATTTTAAGTGGATTTAACATTCTAAACTCTCTCTCAAACACTCTCAAAGTTTCTAGAAACAATATTGGAGGCTAGGGTTTAGAGGGTGCTCTTCTAGAAGATAAAGAGGACTCAAGCTCTTGGAGGATCAACTTTTTAAAGGTATGTTTCCTAATGATGAATAATGTTGTTTCTTGCTTAGACTTTGTTTATCTCTGTTACTTATGATTAATTACATATATGGGTTCTTGTTGTATAAGGTTTAACATAAGGGTCTTGAGTAACCCTAATGTTGATAATTTCTAATATAATAATAGCCTTGTTAAAGGTATGCATATAAGGTGTTTGTGAAAATATCTAAGGGAATTTTCTAGTCATATATTGGTGATAAATTAAATTAGGGCAATGGACCAATAAGCATGAATGATTGATAAATGATATCGTGAAGTAATTATGACTCATGTATTTTATAATTGATGACCTTGTTGATAGATGGATAATAAGTGATTAAAGTCCTTATTCACAAAATTGAATTTGAATAGTGTGTTGAACTAAAATATGGTGAGAATGTATTGTGAGCTTGCGAATGAAATGTGCATAGTTGTGTGGGTCTTGATGATGATAAATTGAATTAAGGCATTTATTCCATTGAAGTGATTCGTGGTTAAATGGTTGTGCAAAATCCAAATATGTATCTATGGTGTTAGTCCAGTGGAAATGAGTTGGTAAGATGTTGTTAATGAATGTGAACACTTGGTAAATGGTTAATAAAGGCCTTGTTGGTCATTTAAGGAGTGAGTGGATGTCCTAGATAGTTGGTTAGTTAAATAGGACATGGTCCCTAATCCATGAACTTTAATTTTATTTGAATAAAAGATCTATTTAAGAATAGTAATGAGGGTTGGTTTGTAGAGGTCTTGATGACCATAAATAAAGTTGTAGCATGTTGTGAACAAAGGTTTTAGTCCTATCTATATGATTAATTGCTAATTGGTTCGACAAAGACCATGTGGTTGTTTATAGTGTTGATCTGTCGCCTTGGTGGCTACAATTACCTAAATGGGTTCAAGCCCTTAAATGTCGAAATTAATTGTATGGATTTTAATGCATGAACTAATGGGTTAAATGTTCAAATTTTGACTAATGATGGTAATAAGATGACTTGTAGTTTAAGACCCTCGTCTAATGACTTGTGGTTAAAGTTCCTCTTCTAATGACTTGTGGGTAAAGTTTCTCATCTAATGACTTGTGGTTAATGTCCCTTGTCTATTGTCTTGTGGTTTGAGTCCTTTGCTTAAAGGGATCTCTTGGGGTTAAAATACCTCGCCATATGAAATTGCGTATGGTTATAGTACCTTGTCTAATCTGAGAGCATGTGATTAGAGTTCCATGGAAATAGAATGTGTGAGCATATGATTAGGGTTCCATGCCTAATTGAATGTGTGAGCATATGATTAGAGTCCATGCCAAATTAAATGTGTGGGTTTGTGCTAGAGTTCTACGCTTAATTGAATCTGTGAGCACGCGATTGGACTTCCATGCCTAATTGAATATGTGAGCATAGGGTTATAGACCCATGACTAATTGATTGTGTGTGTGGATCAAGTCCTTTGACTAATGAATTGGTAAAATCGGTTAAATTGGTTGAGCTGGTTCCAGGTTTGGATCCCCTTGACTAATGTGATGAGGAAGTTTAAGGTCCTAACATTTGTAAGGTGGGAGGTGGAAAGTTCTTCACTCCATGTATTGTGAATGAATGTTTTAAGAATTATTTTTGGAACTTCCCACATAATTTGGCATGCTCTATAAACATATCTATATTTCTCTTCACATATGCTTATCCTAATATAAATATGATTGCATATGATGGTTTGTCTTGGATTGAAAAAATGCCCTATTTTATCCATATCCTTGAGTTACATGCTAGCGCACTAACTGCTAATCATCTCCAGACACTATGTCTCCACACGACATAGGGGCTAGAGCATCTTCTTCTTCTACATAGTGATCGGGAGTTTGAGCAGTTCGACGATTGACCTTGAAGTTGTGAGCTTCCATACTTTAAAAGACATAACTTCTATCATCACTTTATCCTTTGTCATCAACTTGTATTAATTTGTTACTTGGCTATTGTTGGGGGCATGTCTCGACATATTATTGACTTCAATTTGGTAGAGGCTTTGTGGATGACTGTGGACTTAGGTATATTGACTATACTATTGAGAATAATGAAATGTTAGATACTATTTACGTTTTGACTATTAGCCTTATGTTTTTTGTTATCTTATCATAAGATCAAAATTCCACAACCCCTGTGGTAGTTGTGATGATGATTAGTTTGGGTTATTAGGGCCTCCTCTGATTTATGTGGGCTTGAGGTGCCCATACGACAAGGCCTGATTTCAAGGCATATCAAATTTGTATCAGAGCCTAGGTTCATGATCAGTTGGGAGTCCACAAAGTTGTGTCAAGTAGAGTTTCTTTTATGGGTATATAACACGTCATACTTATAAGAGAGGGGCTATGAGACATTTATGAAAGTTTCCTTTTCTTGTGGTTCAATCTCAAGATATATAGATTCTAAGGTCTTAGATTCTTCTGATTTCTACTAGCTCATCTTTCAGATGATATATCCAAGAAGATTTGACATTCGGGTAGACCTTTCTGTCCTGACTAGGGGCAATATGGACAATGCTCACCCAACTTAAGGGATTCAGACTCAGTTAAAGGTCATAACATCTGACTATCCTCATGGGGTTCCACCTATTCCCACTAACCCAACTGTTGGGAGTGACACATCTTCTCAATCACCTCAAAATACAGGATTTCATTGCTTCATTGCTTTGTTGGCTAAGGTTGGTAGAAAATGGTTTTAATTTCCATTCTGCGGCTAGTGCCCCTACCCAAACCCATTGGGCGGTGGGAATATTCATATTGATAATGCTCATAGGGAAGATGGTGCCTAATATTAGGTCTGTGAGGACTAATTGACACTCACCTATCCTCCTTATTGGTGTTACAGTTTATTACACCATGGTTGTTGCATGGAAGAATACAATCAATGCTTTAAATATGGTCAATTGGGTCACATGCAATGGGTGTGTCCTAAAATATATTCTACTTGGGCAAAGAGGATGTCGGTTACCACTTGTCTAGCTTTTGCACCAAAGGGTGCCACTTTTAGGTCCGACATTAGTTGGGACCATCTTATTGCTGTTACTACCCCTTGGGAGATTGAGTCACGTTTGAATGGTGTTGTGGGTATGTTCAAAACTATTTTCTCATGATGTATATTTCTTTCTAACATAGGGTCTACTCTTTCTTATGTAACCCCATATCTTGATCGTGGTGTCGAGAGTTTATCAGTTTATTTTTCTATTTCTATCTTGGTAAGAGACTCAGTGATATTTAAAAGGGTCTATAAGGTATGTGTGGTATTTGTTACTGGTAAAAAAACTCTTATAGAGTTGAAGATTGTTGATTTTTAGGTCATTCAGGGGTTGGATTAATTGTATTCATGTTATGCTTCCTTAGATTGTCTGACCCATAGGGTCATGTTAAAATTCCTTAATAATCTAATCATTGTGTAAGAAGGTGGTTCCTTAAAGCCTAAGCAAAGGTTCATTTCTTATCTCAAAGAACAAAAATTGATTTTAAATGGGTGTTGGTATCATTTGGTCTGAGTTAAATATTCTAACTCGGAAGAGCCTTCTCTAGAATCTATTACGGTAGTTAATGAGTTTCTCGAATTATTTTTTGATGATCTTCCCGGTGTGGTCACTATGATTTTCTTATCATATTTCTTAGGTTGACCAATTCCCCGACGGAATTCATGGACTTGATGAATAGGGTCTTTCATCTATTTTTGGACATGTTTGTCACTATCTTTATTAATGGCATCTTAGTCTATTCTAAGAGAGAGGCGGATCATGTCGATCAACTTCATGCGGTGTTGCAAGATTTGAAGGATCATCATTTGTATGCCAAGTTCTCCTAGTGTAAGTTTTGGTTGAAATTCGTAGGGTTTTTTGGTCATGTTATTTATCTCTAGTGAAGGAATCATGGTGGATCCTAAAAATTTATACAGGGGTATGTTTTTCAGTGCCCAATCCTAAGGACTCCCCCTTTGGTGCACTGTGTTGGGATGGGTTTCATTTATGCACTAGGTGTTTTCTATGAACCACTCTATACCTATATTGTCGCATCTCTATTGAGGGTCTATCCTTAAGTGGGGTGAGTGGTTCTTGTACACTAGTTTCTCCATAACCCCTTTTGTGTTGGGTACCTAAGAGGTTTGGGAAGATATGTGTATGAATTATTTTATGGCATAGTTGTGTTACGATTTTTGATTTCAAGCCTATGTTGGTGATTTTGGCTATAATGGTTCGTTATAGTTTTTCCAAGATGTATACTTGTGGTGTTCATTTGGTAAGGGTAAGAGAGAAGGGATGAGTTTAGGATGAATATAAGGAATAGAGCTCGATGGTTTACGTTAACACCCTCTAGTTTTGGATAGGATGGAATATAAAGGTAGTGTATGGCTAGACTCAAACTCTTATAGTGCGATGTCTCGATAAACTAAGTTGAATCAGACTTGCTCCGCTCTGTAGAATTTATATGGAGCCTTTTAAGGCATTGTATGGTAGGAGATGTCATCCTCCTATTTGATGGTGTCGATTTGGTAAAGGTTTGTTGCTAGACTCTGATTTAGTTCACCAAGCCTTAGAAAAGGCGAACACAACTCATGAGATGTTAAGAACCGCTCAATGTTTGAAAAAGTCCTAAGAAGACCTGTGGTGTAGTAGTTTAGAGTTAGTTTTAGTGATTGGGTATTCTTAAAGGTGTCTCCCATGTAGGGAGCGATACAAATAGATTAAAAGTAGAAGCTTAGTCCCTATTATATTGGTCTCTATTTGGGTTCAAAGGGGACTGGGAATGTTGCCTATCAGTGCAGTTTCTTTGGTGATTGAACTATATTTCCCCCAATTTTCTATGTCTCTACGATGTGAGGATGCGTAGGTGATCTTTCATTGATTGTTCCCTTAGAGGGCATTGGTATTCCAGATTCTTTTCCCTATGGGAGTATCACAGTGAGGATCTTGGATCGGCAAGTTTTCCAGTTGTGAACAATAGAAGTGGATTCATTGTTCTATGGAGGAACTAATAGTCCGAGTAAGCTAATTGGGAGGCGGAGGAGGAAATAATGTCCAAGTATCCACATTGGTTTTTCTGTTCCAGAAACTTAAACTTGAGATGTGTCTTCGTGTTCCTAACTTAGTTTACATCTTCAAAAAATTAATAGTTAAAATTCCCAATGATTAGGATTGATTGATATCTTCATTGGACAAGGGATTCAAGTTCCTAATTCTTGAGTTGTATTTTATCCTTCAAATTTGATGGGTTTATGTCAAAGTGATTGAAATGAATACTCGATTGGAAATGATCATGAATCATGTCTTATTCTTGTTGTATGCTTTGTGTTATAACGTGCTTAAAGGGTGACTTGATGTGTGGTAATTTTTTAACTTGTGAATGATTTTTCCTTACTCATCATTAGAGAATGAATGAACCAAAATGGGGGGGGGGGGGAATAAAACACTTAAGATCTTGGACCTGTTAAAAATTTTGATTTTTGAGCATGTTTTCCATAATAGAATTGGGGAAGCCACTAGTACCCCTTATATAGGATTTGTATCCACTCCAACCATCACTATCATCCCTTGAGAATCCTAGAAGGATAGCATACCATCTACTATATAAGTGACCCTCTTTTAAATCTTACCTAAGGGTATGAGTCATACCTAGTTGAGTCGTATGGTGCATGGCACTTAGTGTAGAATAGACTATTTTTGTATGAGTGTTGTATACTATTGAGGGCATGATTCTTACCCTTTGGATAAGACTCAAGGGTGTATGGTCAGACCCTTAAAAGTGTAGGTGACCTAGGAGAAGCTTAGGGTATGAGTTAGGGTACCACTCGTACCCTAGTGTACGGTTCGTAAGCTGAGTCGTACCCATGCACAGGTTTATTTTACAGGTTTTAAGTAAGGGACTTTCATTCATTTCCTACACCCTATACCCTAAGTCCATTTGCTATAAAAATGTATATGGCCTTCTTAAACGCATTTCTAGTTGTCTACAATCCTAAACTCTCTCAAATACTCTCAAAGTTTCTTGAAACAAGATTAGAGGCTAGGGTTTGGAGGGTGCTCTATTAGAAGATAAAGAGGAGTCAAGTTCTTAGTGGATCAACTTGTTTAAGGCATGTAACCCTTGGCCTTGTTAAATAACTCTAAACCCATGTATTTTTTACTTGGATTAGTAAATGTACATGGTGATTTTGAAATAAAATGAAAAGGGTTTTGTTGCCTAATGATGAATAATGTTGTTTCTTCCTTAGACTTGTGTTTATATATGTTATTGATGATGAATTGCATATGTGGGTTCTTGTTTTATATGGTTAATACATGTGGGTCATGAGTAATCCTAATTTTGATGATTTATAGTATGAAAATAGTCTTATTAAAGGTATGTACATAAGGTATTTGTGAAAATATCTAAGTGAATCATCTAGTCATATGCTAGTGATTTTTTGAATTAGAGAAATGGCCCAATAAACAAGAGTGATTGATAAATTATATTGTAAAGGTATTGTGAACCATGTATTTTTTAATTTATGACCTTATAGATGGTTAACAAGGGATTAAAGTTCCTTATCATAAAATTGAATTTTAATAGTGTGTTGAACTAAAATATGATAAGAATCTGTTGTAAGCTTGCTAATGAAATGTGAACAGTTATGTGGGTCTTGATGACCGTATATTGAATTTAATGATGAATTGAATTAAGGAATTTAGTCCATTGAAGTGATTAGTGGTTAAATGGTTGTGCGAAGGCCAAATATGTATCTATGGTATTGGTCTAGTAGAAATAAATCAGGTAAGATGTTGTTAATGAATGTTAACGCTTGGTAATTGGTTAATTAAGGCCTTGTTGGCCATACAAGGAGTAAGTGGATGTCCAAGATAGTTGGTTGGTCAAATGGGACATGGTCCCTAAACCATGAGCTTGAATTGTGTTTGAACGAAAAGTGTGTGTAAGAATAGTAATGAGGAATGATTTGTTTGTAAAGGTTTTGATGACCATAAATAAACTTTTATCGTGTTGTGAACTAAGTCCTTGGGCCTATCTATATGATTAATGGATAATTGGGTCTACAAAGACCATGTGGTTATCTATGGTGTTGATATGTAGCCTTGGTGGCTAGAATTACCTAAATGGATTCAAGACCTTAAATGTCAAAATGAATTGTATGGATTTTAATGCATGAACTAATGGGTTAAGAGTTCAAATATCGACTAATGATGTTAATAAGATTACTTGTGGTTAAAGTCCCTCATCTAATGACTTCTTGTTAAAGTCCCTTATCGAATGACTTGTGGTTATAGTCCCTCCTCTAATAACATATAGTTAATGTCCCTCTGCTAATGGCTTATGGTTTGAGTCCCTTGCTTAAGGAGATCTCTTGATTTTAAAAATACCTCGCCTTACGAAATGCCTTATGGTTATATTTTCGTTTCTAATATGAGTGCATGTAATTAGAGTTCCATGCCCAATTAAATGTGTAAATATGTGATTAGAGTTCCTTAGCCAATTGAATGTGTGAGCATATGATTAGAGTTTCATTCCTAATTGAATTGTGAGAATATGATTTGAATTCCATGCCTAATTGAATGTATGAGTATTTGGTTGTAGACCCATGCGTAATTAATTGGGTGTGTGGGTCGAGTCCCTTAACTAGTGAATTTATTTAATCAGTTAAATTGGTTGAGTTAGTTTGAGGTTCAGACCCCCTTGTCAAATATAATAGAGAAGCTTATGCTCCTAATATTGGAAAGGTGCTAGTTTGAAAGTTCTTCACTCGATGTCTCATGAATGAATGCTTTAATAATGATTGCTATGACTTCCCATTTACGTTGGCATGCTCTATAAACATATGTACATGTGTCTTCATTCATGATTATCCTGATGTAAATATGATTGCATATGATGGTTTGACT
Source organism: Capsicum annuum (assembly GCF_002878395.1). NCBI lineage: Eukaryota > Viridiplantae > Streptophyta > Magnoliopsida > Solanales > Solanaceae > Capsicum > Capsicum annuum. The sequence continues at coordinate 81,296,244 of NC_061120.1, read as the reverse complement.
TGGATTGAGTAAATGCATGATTTTATCCTTATCCTAGAGTTACATGCTAGCGCACCAACCGCTAACCATCTCTGGATGCTCTATCTCTAAGAAACATAGGGGTTGGAGCACTTCTTTTTCTTTTTCTTTTTCTTCTTCTTCTTCTTCTTCTTCTTCTTCTTCTTCCACTTTTATGCAGTGATCGAGTGTTTGAGCGGTTCGAGCATTGACCTTTAAGTTATGAGCTTTCATACTTCAGAAGACATACTTTCCATCGTCACTTTATCCTTCATCATGGACTTGTATATATTTAGTACTTGGCTATTTGCAGGGGAATTTCCAAACATATTATTGAGTCTAGTTTGGTAGAGTCTTTATGGATGACTGTGGACTTGGGTGTATTGACTAAACTGTGGGCAATAATGAAATGTTAGATATTGTTTAACTTTTGACTATTAGCCTCCTGCATCCGTTATCTTATAATAAGTTCAGAATTCCCCGACCCTTGTTATAGTGATAATGATTAGGTTGGGTTATTGGGGCGATCTTCGGTTTATATGGGCTTGAGGTGCCCCAACGACATGGCCCAATTTTGGGGCATGTTAGCAAAGTTCTCTTAATCAGATGCTTGTGAGGGTAGTATTGAGAAGCTTAAGGCTAAGCTAACTTCGACTCTAGTTTTGACATTGGCTGAAAGAAATAAGGGGTTTGTGGTTTATTGTGATGCATCCCAGGTGGGACTTAGTTGTGTTAAGATGCCGCATGGTAAGTTGATTTCCTATGCTTCTCGACAATTAAAGGTGCATGAGAGAAACTATCCTACCCATTATTTAGAACTTTTAGCAGTGGTGTTTACTTGTATATCACTATTTGTAAGGAGTACACGTGGATATCTTTTCTGATCGTAAGAGTTTACAGTATGTGTTCACTTATAAAGAGCTTAACCTCCCGTACAAAAGATGGCTTGAGCTTCTCAATGACGATGACATAATTCTTCATTTCCATAAAGGTAAGGCTAATGTTGTTGTTGATGCTCTTAGTAGGTTGTCCATGACGATTTACCTTTTGGACTCTGAGGATGGTGATGTGTTGGTACAAGAAGTAGTTTGATCATCTCTTGCTGCGGAGATTATGTAGAAACAAATACTAGATCTGGTCTTGATGAAAATCAAGGGTGATGTAGGTAGGCTAAAGGTAATCGTATTTGAGATCAATTATGATGTTACCTTGTAGTACCAAGTGATGTTATGTGTTTCTGATGTCGATGGTTTACGATTAAGGGTATTGGATGAGGTGCATGAATCGCACTACATTGTTCATCCTAGTTCGACAAAAATGTATCATGATCTCAAAAAGATGTATTGGTTGAATGGTATGAAGTAGGATGTGGCTGATTTTGGGGACAAATACATGGTGTGCCAAAAAGTGAAAGTTGAGCACTTGAGGCCCAGGATTTTTTATTTAGAAATTGAATTGCCTAAATAGAAATAGGAAATGATCAGCATAGATTTCATTACTGGTCTTCCTCGATCTCAGAATCGATTTGATTCAATTTGGGGCATTATCGATCGGATGACATAGTCCGCTCACTTTTTGCTAGTGAGGCCTAGCTTTTTTTGAGTGAGGATTACGCGAGGTTGTATATTCACTATATTGTGAAGCTACAAGGGGTACCAATTTAGATTATCTATGTTCATGGTATGTAGTTTTTATCTCACTTTTGGTAGTTATTTCACAAGGGGTTGGGTACTAAGGTTAGTCTGAGTACAGCTTTTCACCCGCAGATGGATGAGCAAGCATAAAGGACTATTTAGACATTAGAGGATATGCTTCGTGCATGTGAAATTAATTATAGTGATAATTAGGTTGAGCATCTACCTTTCATAGAGTTTGCTTACAATAATAGTTACCATTCTAGTCTTAGGATGGCCTATTTCAAAGTATTGTATGGTAAAAGGTGTAGATCTTTTATTGGGTGGTTTGAGCTTGGGCAGGTAGATGTTTGGTCTAGACTTGGTATATCAAGCTATAGAAAAGGTGAAGGTGATTCAGGATAGACTTAAGGCTTCCCAAAGTCTCCAAAATTCCTATAGAGATGTAAGGCGTAGGGACTTGGAGTTTGAGGTCGGGGATAGGGTATTCCTGAAGGTGTCTCCTATGAAGGGATTTTGTAATTTGGGAAAATTAAAAAGCTTAGTCCCTGGTATATTGGTCTTTTTGTGGTTTTGAGGAGGGCTGGTAATGTTGCCTACGATTTGGAGTTTCCTTCTCGTTTAAGCTCTATTCATCTAGTATTCCATGTCTCTATGTTGAGAAAGTGTATAGGTGATCTGTCGTTGATTGTTCCTTTCGATAATTGGGGTATCTCAGATTATCTGTCTTATAAAGATATCCTGATTGAGACTTGGATTGGTAGGTTCATCGGTTGCGGACCAAGGATGTAGCTTCAGTTTAGGTTCTATAGAGGAAGCATAAGATAGAAGAAGCTACTTGGGAAACAAAAGAGGACATCAAGTCCAATTATCCAAATCTATTTTTCGCTCCGAATATTTATTCAGAAGGTATGTGTTCTTGATCAAATCTTTATTTTCTAACTTAGTTAAAGGTTGGAATAGTTAAGTTGGGGTGTAATTCATGCTTGTACTACCTTTTTCCTCATTTTGGGATGAATAATCCTAGTGGGGGAGACTAAAATACGCTGGGTTTTGATTAATAGAAATTTCCTACATTTCGGACTTTATGGACATCATACGACTCACCATACTAGTTGTATGGTGAGGGTACAGGTCAGGAGACCCTGTCATATGTTTTCCACTGATAGATAGTGCTAAGTTGTTGAGTTTCAAGAATGGGTATGACTTGGGCGGGTATGAGTCATATGGTTAGTGACAGGTCGTAGAGATGGGCTTTTTCCTTTACTTAATATAAAACTTAGTAAATTAGCTTTGATCTGAGTATGAGTGGCTTACCATGAGCCGTAAGGTAGGGTACAAGTCATTCTGTTGATTCGTGTTTTGGACAGTGTCCAAACCTTCCCTTTAATCTATTCTGTTGTGGGTATGGTTATGAGTACCAATCTTATGATTGGGTACGAGTAAAACTTATGAGTCGTAGATTGGTAAGGATGGGGGATTGATATTTTGCCTGGGGTACGAGTGGTAAATACCACTCGTACCCTAGGGTACGGATGGAGGGGTTGGTTATAGCTTTCTGTGGGCAATTAATACGGCTTAAGTGAGGTAATCTAGACATTTCCCCTTATAACTTTTTGGGACCCCACAACTTAAAACACCTTTTAAAGGCTTTATTTAACTATTTGCAATTTATCAAACACTCAGAAACTCACTCAAAATCTCTCAAGGCTCTTGTGTTAAGTAAAAGCTAATGTTTCCTCCAAGGTGATCAATTGAGTCTTTTAGGGGTGATTTCTTCTCATCTTCTTCTCAATCTAAGGCAAGTTACTCCTCCCTTATTGTTATTTCCAACTAATGGCATGTTTTATGGATTTTTTAATGGTATAAATATTTTATGGTTTTGAGTTTTCAGATATATGTTGGGTATTTTTGTGATAAATGCTTGGTTATGGTTTTCCTATGTTTTAATTATGGATTTATATGTTTCAATAGTTGTTTAGATAGTTTGTTGCATAGGAATGGGTAATTTGTACTTGTTTTTTTTTTAGAATCTCTATACCCCCATTGTGTTTGATAAAATACCTATAATAATGCTTTTACAATATTTTTGAACTTTTAATGGAACTATTGCATGGTATAGCTTGGTAATGGAACCGTAAATAAATTAAATGGTTTGGAATGGTTAAATGGTAAGGTCTTAGTTGTAATGGTTGGTTCAACTGAAAGCCTTTTGGGGTACAAGGGAATCCACCAAGCAAACTAAGTAATAAACATCTTGTGGGGTATATGGGACTCCCCCAATAAATGAAATAATGTAATCATGAGAATCCTTTCTTCTCTAAAAGGTTGGCTAAGTACATTACTTGCAAGATATAGTTTGTATGACGGTACAACTACTTATAGTCTTGGTTAATAATAAATGGAATGGGGGTTTGGTTGTGTGGCAATGGTTTAAATTGGCCAGTAGTGGTGGGGTATTATAGCTAATCGTAGAGGTATGAGTCCCATGGATGGACACTGGAAACTCATATTTTTCAATTATAGCTAATCGTAGAGGTATGAGTCCCGTGGACGGACACTGGAAACTCATATTTTCCGATATAAGAATTGGTCATGACGACCACATATGATACTTACGGGGTACATGGGAATCCTCTAAGTACACTTTTATATTTGTATCATAGAGAGCAAAGGTTTCTCGGTAATCCCTTACACCTATGGTATCTTTGGTTCGTGTGGCTACATAAATTGGGGCCTATTCAGGGGGTTACACTGGACCCATGTAGCTCGTGGGTGGTTCTATGAATGTTAAGCTACACATGCCAAGGTTATTGATTTTGTTGGCATGCTAAACCTGGTTCACTTTCCTAAGTTGGTTATATATATATATATGTATGGTTGTGAATGCATATAGTTAGGTAAATTAGTTTTAAATGTTGGCATTACTTTATTGATATCCTAAGTTCTTGCTCGCTTTCACCTGCTAACCTATCTTTGGGCGGATGAATCCCCACGTGATGCAAGAATCGACCATTCTACTCCTCCTGCTTAGTGATCGGATTCAGGATCAACTTTTGGGTTAAAGGGTTGAGCTTCCATACTCTGAAAGGCTATATTTCACATCATGGATGTCTGTATATACATTGTTTATTTTATGGATATTGGTTTTTGCTATGATTGGGGGAAAGTTCCAACTAGATATGGTATTTCCTTTAGATAGAGGCTTTGTCGATCTACTAGGGGTTGGAATGGCGATGTGGTTGATGTCGCCCAAAACTAACTGCTAAATGAACTATGTTTTAGTCAATGAAAAAAATAGGGACACAACTAGGTTTGGGTCGAACCCACAGGGAAGATGCTAAATAGTTTCTTGGTTTGATGTAATTCACGAGCAATGCAAAAAAGTAAAATGGGGGTATTTTAAAAGTAATTAGTGAGTAGTAACCGATCTTGAATTCTTTGAGTTGTTAACAGTAGAAGACGAACTCTAGGACTATATTCTCCCTAGCTTCTTAATTCCACAAGTTTCTCATATTCAAACCACCTATTCTACTGCTCTATATGTAAAGTCTACAAGCTATGTATTATCAACAGTCTTGTGAACGTGCTGATAAATCTCAACCTTTATCTTGTGACTGTCAGGGTATCGCCTTATTCTCCTTGTCTATAACTTTAGTTCAACCCTCAACTTTTTAGTCTCGGGTGGATTAGATGATATGGTGAAATAGTAAATATGAAAGTCAATCTCAAATTATTGTCTTAATTTTCTTTTCCAAATCATAAACTCCCTGGTGAGGATATTAATGATTGAAGACTATCCCCAGATTCTGCAGTATCTTTGAGGTTAATTTATGTGAAAAATATTAAGATACATGCAGTTTATTTTAGATTAGATGAATCTCCCAATTCCCTTACGTAGTTAATCCACCAGGTTCCCATAACCCTAGTCAGGGAAGTTAACCGCTCATGCTTTCATAATAATTCATAATAATCAATAAAGAAAAAATAATAAAGAAAGAAAGAATGTAATCAATTGCACAATAACGAGATAAATAAAATTCGAAGGCTTCAATTGAATAAAAACCCAAAATCCCAAGAAAAAAGTATCAATAGTGTAAACTAATGCTAAAGTATGTAAAAGAGTGTATAAGTGCATAACACAATAAAAGATAAACCATAGGGTTTTTATAGTATCTCAAAAATACTAAGAAATCCTAATAAAAACAGAAAAGGAAAAATTAAGTCGATGCATAGTACAACTTATTCGTCCACTCGTATGCTCACCATACGAGTCATACCATTGCTTCTCATATATATTACAGTATCTGTTCTCCCAAGGCTTCAACTTTCTATTGTTCATGTGACTTCTGCTTACGATTCGTACCTTGATCATACGACTTGGGTCCTTCTCTCGTATCCACCTGAGACTTCCTTCATTCTAATATTGGACACTGGTTTGCTTTCAGTTTGAACATATGAGTCGTACTCAGACTTTCGATTCGTATACTTATGATAGTTCAACGTTGGATTACAACTTTAAACACTGCTATGCTTATGACTCCCAGTCACGACCCGTACCTTCTACTTGACTCATATGATTGAGTCGTATCTTTTCTTCACTTAGTATTTTATTTGGGTCTTTGGTTCTGTTATGATTACGAGTCATCATACGAGTCGTATAATGTTTTGACTACTCGTATCTTGATTAGACTTGGACTTTTTAGTTTTTTAGTTCTATTTTCATTCCAACACTATTGTAGACCTGTTTTACCTGCAACAAACATGAAGGTGCATCATATCCACTAAAATAACCTAAGTACATACATAAATTCATGGTTTTAAGCATCAAAAGTGTCATGTTTCAACGACACATCAATACCCTCAACTTAGACTTTTTCGTGTCCTTAGGAAAATATAAATCAAAAATCAAACACAACAATGATTCTTAAACAAGAATATAATAAGCTACACATGGCAGTGATTTGGAACACAATTTACTCATACATTATTTCCCTTTGCTAATCTCACTTTTATAAAAATCAAACTGGATATAACAATTTAGCACATAGAGAAACACAAGGGAATACGATGATTGCAATACATTAGTTACAGATAACCGGGCATCAACATAAGGCACATTAACCAAATAGATTAGCAACTAAACAACACAACCACCGTGTGCTCACAGTCAAAAAAATCAATTTACTGAACTAAGATAAAACAATTAATCCAGGGATATAACGAACAACACTCTCGCTCAAAATGAAGTATCACCGATGTATACAGAATACCATAGGCTTGACCATATAATCTCTTTCAAAGCTTTAGGATAGTCAAAGTACAATCACTAAAGGAATTTATTTGGCTTGTAATGTAGGTTAGGGTATGGTATTATATTCTTTTGGAATTTATTTAGTGACTACATGTAAGACCCCACAAAATTCTCTCATAGTCTGAGCCTTAGAGCGTGTCTAGTGGAGTGTTAATCTAGCCCTAAATGGTTGAGAAATGTCTTCCCAAGTGAGAAGTATTTTAAACCATGTAGAATTTCCCTAATATCTACTTTTTGTCACGTAGAGAATTGAATAAGCTTTCTGTCGATACTAAATTCTCCCAAATCCGACACTCAGGCAAAGAGTTAGAGCCATTTTAGTGAGATAGTATGCCATCTAACACTTTAGCGCGCGGAGCCAGCCAAAATAGAAATCATCAAAATCCAGTGAGACTCTATGATTATGGCGCATCGCGCCAAGGCTTAATTTCAGAGTTATCAATTTCTAGTGCACCAACGCGATTCCACTGCGTCGCCGTGCCTTTCCAGTTTGTAACCAAGGTGGTAATGCAATTTCCACCACATCGCACCACCAACTAGTTTCCAAATTGTCCAGTTTCCAGTGAGTTGGTGTGATTGCACCGTGGTGCGCCAGCATGCAAAATCCAAATTTTCAGATTCCGTTTTTAAATTTCAAGGATCAATTTGTAATTTTCTAAAGCCCCAAACTAGTGTATATAAGGGATCTATACCCTAAAAAATGGAAATACTTCATTATTCATCAGTTTTTCCCCAAATCTAAGTATTTTCTCTATCAAGAAGTCAAGAACCCTACCCAAGAAATCAAGAACGAGTCTAAGGATTTCTTCAACAATCTACAAGAAAGAGTCTTCTAAGGTATGCATATAGTGATTCTTGTTTCCCTTTCATCCAAGAAGCTCAAGAACCCTTTTCTAAATTTCAAAGATCTTATTCTTATGAGTTTTCATTATTCATGTGAATTGAAATTGGAGTTTATGCTATTATTAAGTTTCTAATAAATGTTTTGTTTATGAGGTTTCAAATTTGACCCTAGTATGTGATATTCATGATAAACCCTCTTCAAGTTTCTTGTTAAGTGATGTGTTCATGTCAATTAAGTGTAGAAATTGTTGAATAACAAAAGCATGCTCCCCATACGTTTGGTAAAATGCTTATGTGAAAGAATTAGAGCCATTATAGCATGTTGACTAGAAATTTCAAATTGTGTGCAAGCCTATGCATGCCAAGTGTTTGTTCAAAAGCCTTAGAGAATGAATTATGACATGTTAGCATGAAATCCCCCAATTATGTGTTGTTTAATGCATATTAAGTGTTTGATGCAAGACCTTGTTGAATGAAGTATGAGCCAATAGCATGTCTCCCTATACTATTACATGTTTATGTTTTCTAAATTCTTAAAGATATGCTTTAGTAATTGTGAAGGTGAATGAATGTCCATGGTCTTGATAATTGAAGAATGGTTGTGCTTTACATTTATGATATCGAGTCCTGGGGGTATTTATAGCTGACAATCTAGCTGCAGTCTAGAGCCCGTGTCAGTTTTCACATTAATCTCAGTCAACCCACTATTCTCAGAACTCAATGAGTTATAGAACTCTCTACTCTCAGACAAATATAGAACTTAAGAAATCTCAGTATTATCCATAATCTCAGTATCACTAGTAATCTAACCTCAGTTCTGTACTTAGCTCAGATCTAGTAGTATTCAAGTGTTTAGTTCAGACCTTAGTTGAAATAGAGTAATCTATTCAAAGCTCTATTTCGTTCAATCAGATAATGAGATTCAGTAGTATTCCGTCAGCTATGAAATTAGTTGAATTCAGCTTAACATAATCAGATCAGTCAAGAACTATGATCAGTAACAGATTTAGCTCAGTTTAAGTTCAGTTAAGAATAAGTTCATAGTCTTTCAGTTAGTAGTAGGAGCTAGCACCTAGTGAGTAAAGAGATGGTGGCTCCCCGTTAGAGAGGCAAAGTTTTTAGGAGCAATCCCTGAACTCTAGAACTATGTAGCCAGTGCAAGTTATAGGAGTCACCAATTAGAAAATACTTGTCACCTGCTAGATAGGCTTGACTATTATACTGCCTTAGGCTTGAATTCCTATGAGGGTCACCCGTTAAAGAGGCTTGACCAGAGAGGTCTTTATCCATGGAATGGTATTGACACCCTTCTAGATGGGGTTACAGGTTGGACCCTACAAGTTCAGATTTAAGGCATGTTTGTTAAGTGAGAACTCCCATGGTTGCAGTTTTAGTATCAATCTTCAGAGTAGAACTCAGAAATCAGGATAGTCAGATACAGTCATCTATCTCAGTAAGGAACTCAGATAGTTCCATTGACTTATGGACCACCCGATAGATAGGCATTGTCCTATATAAAGTTATTGAGTAATCTCAATATCAGATCTAGAGATCACCCGATAGATAGGCTTGATCTCAGTCTCATATTTAGTTGTGTAATCTCATTATCATATCTATAAATCACCCATTAGATAGGCTTTATCTCAGTCTTAGATTCAATTAAGTAATCTTATTATCAGATCCAGATATCACTAGTTAGATAGGCTTGATTTCAGTCTCAGATTCAGCTGAGTAATATCATTATCTGATCTAGAGATTAGCTATTAGATAGTCTTGATCTTAGTCTTAGATTCAGTTGAGTAATCTTATTATCAGATTCACTGATCTCCCATTAGATAGGTTTCATCTCAGTCTCAAATTTAGTTGAGTATTCTCTTTATCAGATTCAAAGATCTTTTGCTAGATAGTTTTCATCTCAAACATAATCTTTTCTTATTATTGATAGTAGATTCAAGGATCATCCATTAGATTCAGACGGTCGAGAGTAATAAGCTCAGCTTTCAGTCATTGATGTGAGCAGATTCAGTTAATCAGTTCTAGTAACATTAGTTTCCAAGATCACTCGCTAGTGAGGACTGATCTCAACTACAGTACACATTTATCAGTATCATATAATTCTGTGTTCAGTAGCTCAGGCATTAGTAGTGATTTTAGATAGTAGTAAAGTAGTATCCGTGTTTTAGTATTTCGAGTCACGATGATTTCAGTTATGGTTCGTAAATTCATGCATGTGTTCTGATGCAGTACTCTTATGATTATTCAGTTAAGTAATTGTTCATGTATGAGACCTTGCATTTAGCCTTACCTCATATTCATACTCGATACATTCCCGTACTGACACATTTGTGATATGGTGTTTTATTTGTCACCATAGGTTCGGAGGCACAAGATCCAGAGTACCCTTTGCAGCTTAGTCCTAGTCAGCAGCAGTACACATATCAGTGACTCCTCTTCAGTCGAGGATGATTCTTATTTTTATTATTGCTGTATCAGACTTTATTTATTTTCAGTAAACAGAGTAAGTTGGGGACATGTCCCATCAACTCCACAGTTCAGAAAATTTAGAGGCTTTTCGGACAGATGTATCATTATTTAGCTTTCAATTTTGAGTATTTTTATATGTTTTGAACCTTATGGCAAGTTCCCGCATTTATAATCTATATTATGCAGTGTTCACATATAGATATCAGTAGAGGGTTAGATTGTGGTCCTTAAGGATCATGAGCACCGTGTGACATTCTGGTTCCAGAAAATTGGGTCATTAGACTACACATCCTTAACACTATACTTTCTTCAGGGTCCATTTATTGTTCAATTTTATTTCTAACCTTATGTCTCTCTTTTAATTGTAACACATTTAGATTGGTCCAGGTATGATTTTCTCACTTTATTTTACATTTTTTCTTTTTATTTCCATTGCAGTTTTTCTTTTTCTTTTACTTTCACCATACCTGCCCAAGTTACGAAAAAATATTTTTTCTTCTACACAACTTTCTTCATACTCATTTTCTCCTATGGCCACTATAATAGCCACCCTAGAGTTAGGCGATTTTCCTAAGTTGAGGTGCACAATGTCAAAGGAGTAGGACTAAGGAAAAAAACAGGTTCATTATTTGTTAAACGAGATGGTGAAATAGGTGTAAAAAACAAAATTTATTCAATTACGTCTCAAACATTTAGATCAAAGGGATTCATGTTATTTGGTTGCAAATTTTGGTATGTGTGGACTTACAACAAATATGGCCTGTGATCATTTCCTACTCACCTATCCTAGGCCTAGGTAAAAGCAAACGATAAGTTCTAGATTCTTTTACACTGGGAACATAGTAAGACCTCAGACACTCTCACACGGGGTTATATTTCTAAGTATTACTTATCTAGTTATGCAAAATAGTTTCCTTAATTCTTCTATCCCTAATCCTAATGCCATTATTATATTCACAATAGTTTCACCCATACGTCTATCACACAGTTAACAAAAATTTAGAGGGGTCTCAAATTTCCACCACAATTCTATTAACGATTTTTGTTTTTTAACATAATCATTTCAAATCCGCAATAGTGTTTAATAAATTTAGAAGGGGTCTCAAATTTTTAGCACAATTTAATCAACACAAATTTTTAAGCGTAATAATTTAAAATGCACAATCATGTTTCCGAAATCACAAATCAATTCAAAAATCACATTTCATTAAAAATAAATTTCAAAATAACTAAAAATAATAGTAAAAATAGTCTTCTATCATAGGTACTGATTTTCTCTATATTTCATCCCTTTGTCAACACCGAACCTGCAAGTCATGACAGACTTTTAGCTACTTGTACTTTCCAGCAATTCTAAGATATTAGGAATTAGATATACCCCCAAGCCAACTGAAAACTCTTGCACTATCCCCATTGGTAATAAATAATGTAAAGTAAGGATGAAAGGTCATACTTCGACGCTCAAGGGGCCGGCTCAACAACATCAGCACATGGGCCCTCAGACCGGATTCCATTCTCCTCTGTAATGGTACCATCAACCGGAAGTGCATTAGTAATAGTATTCAGGGTCATAACACCATCCCCCTCATCATCAATAACTAGTGCTATCGAACCACTGATTGCAACAACCATCTCATGGACCTGTGTTTATCAGTCCAGCTCATCCGGTATGTTATCTATCTTAGCTTTCTTCATTTTATCTTTCTCTTCATGCCTTTTTTTCTCTCTATCTCTCTCTTCGTCTCTGGTTTCCTCAACATATACCGCAACTGGGTTCGAAATTGTCTAAATATTTGGAACATGAACTGTGGGCACTACTATCTCAATCTCAAGTTATGGAATCACCAGTCTACTGTACAGGTCCAATACTTTCTTTTTAATTTTAGAAAATTTGTACTTGATCTCTGTAATGTTCGTGCTCTGGTCTCTATCAAACTGTCGAGTAATCCTTGACTCGAAAGAATCAAGCAACCCCTGGACCTGTCTATCCTAGTTCTCAAACTAAGGATCAAACCAGGGTTTCATGCCCCCTTCAATATTCTGGACTTGGGCCTCCAATGTGGCCAGTCTTATCATAACCTCATTGCACAAGTACTATGAAATCACAATAAAACCCAAATACATACCCGTTGGTTTGGGTGGTATAGAATGCATCAAAGGTGGGGCACTAGAAATATCTGGTCCATCTATTTTTGTAGGATTTATTTGTCCACTAGTCTCAGCAGCTAAAAGTCTCAGCCGTACCACTCTATCAGAATATCTCTACTACCATATTTGCTGTGCCATCAGGATTGCTGCATCTAAGATTATCCTAGGGTAGATAGTGTTGGTAGATTTGAGCATCTCATCAAGACTTGGGATCTCCTATGCACCTATAGCCAAACAAATAAGTGTAATCATAAAGGGGTAAGCTAAGAATGAATTTTAACCCCTACAACCTGATCTCTCATCTCTCAAGCTAGGAACACTTCTATATTAAACTCACATCCATCTATGAGGATTGCTATAATACTAGCTCGAGCTGGGCTGAACATATTCCCTCCCATAGTGGGAAAAAACCTATGCTGGGCCAATGTCCATCATGCCTTAGCCTCGAATACAAGGTTATTCTTTTTGATATTCTGGGAAACCATTTTGGGGGATCCAACGACTCATATGCCATTCTATCCATTTGATTCTAGTCTCTCCATAATCTAGCTAAATAAACCTATTTTCTCCTCCAAACCTATTTGTTTGTGATTAACTTTTCTCATCTCCTCCATCCGATAGTTTATCTCACTGGTGTTGACGGGAGGTTCATAGTCTAGTCCGTACAAGAATAACCAATGGTGCGTGGTGAAATTTCAACCCACACTCCCCTGATAGTCAACAATGGAACAGGATAACCACCTTGCCATAATTGACCCTATGGATTCTGTCTCTTAAGTTTACCCTTATACGCTGCATAGAACTCGTGTACAAATATCTCTCTACACTTTTTGGGACCTTTCATAATCCACTCAATGTCATACTTCCTGAAGCATTCCTCAAACCTGGGTAACTCTATCATTCCAGTAGTAGTCAACCTCCACTCCATATACAACACCCATTTGATATTTCCAGTTGGGAGTCTGCGCAGTATATCATTTAAACTCTCCTACATTCTGGGGTACCCCCATTGTTCAATAATGGGTATTAGAGAAGTGGTATTTGTTAGTAGGTGGTGATATCTATTGACCGGTGTAGAACTGACCTCTTCTATACCTTGAGCATTCTCAAAATTTACTTCTTCAAAACTAGGTTCAACATCATCTAAAGATGGCACTATGTGAGAAGGGGAAACAGTTGGGTTCTTTCTCCTTGATCCCCTTGGAGGTGTATCCTTCAAAGATTTGATCGTCTTTCCCCTAAAACCTTTTTTTCCCTTTGGGTCCCCCTTTACCTTAGGTGAGCAGTCATATAATTCGCCGCTAATTATGAAAGACTCAATATCATTTGATTTGGAAGATTGTGCTTTCTTATTTCACTTTTTAGCCACTTGTCTGGACGAGGAAGCATTTTTAGGTGGCATTGTCCCTGAAATTACACGTTCATTAGTATGTGAATAGAGAAAAAAAGCAAAAAAATAAAGTAAGTTGTCAGAGTATTTTTATTATTTGGGGTACGAGCAGAGGGTACCAGGCGTATGAACTGGGTACGACTCTTATAACCGAGTCATATGATACTCAGTGCATTCATAGATGTTCACTGGCCTACTTATGAGTACAACTAATGAGTCATAACCTAAGGTACAACTCATTACAAACACTCATATGCAAGTCAGAAACATAATTTAAAAATATGGGATCTTCCCAGGTCTGTACGACTTAAGTGTACCAGTCATATGACTTGGGTATGACTCGTTTAGGCTAGTTGTAACCATATAAAAACTTAGACTTAGTTAAATTTCTATATTGTCAATGGGTATGAGTCATATTACAACTCATTACTTATGAGTGTGAATCGTAAGATGTTTCGTATCCACCGTAACATAAAGGTTCAACCTTAGAGTTGACTCCAAATTGAATTTCCTAATCATACCCTCTACTTCATTCAACAATAATATTTAATTTTAATGAAACCAACACCCAATTTCAACACCAACCACAAATGGAACTCCTAATTTCTATTTTCAACTAATATTTAAGAACTAGGGTATCCAAATGCAACATATTCATAAATTCAACTAAAACAACATTCATGATATCTCACATTGATAATTTAAACTTGACATAAAATATAATTTTGTTTAAAAACATACTTGAATGAGTGCAAGTCTAAGTTTCCCAATTTCAATCCCTTTTCACAAAAATTCATGCTTAGATCGATTGCAAGTAAAGAATTAGAGCAAGTAGGTAAATGATTCGAGTTGTTTTTTATTGAATTCGTGCATTGGTACATTAAAATTCGGGCACCAATAGTAGTGGGTGAGTGTTTTGGGTATTGGGTACCCGATGGGTGCCATTTTTTATTTTTAACTCAAGAGCTGGGTTGGGTCAACCGCGACCATGACCTGGTAAGCTTGGGTATAAGTCATGTGTATGAATTGTACCCAGTCTTACAAGTTATTTCTTTATATCGTATAGGCCTAGAACCTTACTTTAGTTTCGAAGTGGATATGACTCAATCTGATGAGTCTTACCTTGAGGGTATGACTTGTTCTAAGAATCATAACCATTGCAAAAAATTTTACCTGAATCTGAATTTTCCTCTAGGTCCATAGATCACCTACTTATGCGTCGTACCATCTAGACACGACTCGTAAAGAGTTTGCATGACAAAACATTTTGAAATTTTTTGGACATTTTCTGCAATCTTTAGTCTGGGACACTAAACAAACATCTTAACATATAAATAAATAAACACAAAAACATTGGTTACCTCCCATGCAATGCTTGATTTAACATCGCGACACAATGTGGCTAAGTTGGCTACTAGATTTCACCAACACACCCATGGGTTGCCTCTCATACAGTGGTTGATTTAACATCGCGGCAGAACGCAATTACCTTGGTTAGCTAGCCTTCACCAGGGTCCATCTAGAAAATCATATTTATTTCTTTAACGTTACCCATATAGTTCTTGACTCTTTCCCCATTCACCTTGAATGGAGTTTCACCATCTCGCTACAATTCCAAATCACCATTCCAAAATACACTTAGCATAGTAAAGATACCATACAATCTAGACTTCAAGATACCTAGATAGAATCAAAGCCTTGAGTTATAGAGCAATACATGGACACCTTTTTTGAAGATTTTTTTCTCAATTTTCAAATCATGATGTGATTTCTATTTTCCTTGTGAAGTATAGAACTATCATACGCCTGGAGTCGAAATTCATCGAAATCATTCATACTATTCAACCTTGAGTTGGCTGCATCTTGCCACTAAAAATTCAGCTTCTTCAACGCCCACATTACTTTATGTTCAAGCTCAAAAGGCAAGTGAAAAGCCTTGCCATACACTAGATGATAATGTGAAACCAATTAGGGTCTTAAATGTTATTTTTTAAGCCCATAATGCATCATCTAATTTCTATGACCAATCATTCCTATTGGCATTTACTATTTTCGTCAAGATAGACTTGATATTACTACTGGACACCTCAACTTGTCCACTAGTGTAACACCCCGAGTCTATACCCAGATGGTACACCGTTCTTATAATCCTGAAACACCAAAAGCTAACCCATGACTGGTACTTGCTGTAATAACTGAATAACAATAATACTGAAATAGGAAAAAATTAGTTGGAAAATAGGCCATAAGGTTGAATATTGTAAATAATACTGAATATTGTATCGAAACACTAAAAATGAATTTAAGTGCTGAAAAACTTTACAACTGTCTGAAAATACTCTAGTTTGAAAAGTCTCTAAACTATCTAAACTGTTGATGGGACAAGTCCCCAACTAACTCTGACTACTGAAAATAATACTAAAATAAATAATCACGTCCTTGAACAATGAGGACACACTAGAAACTCTGTATGCTAAGAGCCTGAACTGCTAAGGGTACTCGGGAGCTTGTGCGTCTGAACCTATGATATAAGACATCATAGCACAAAAGAAAAGCATGCGTCAGTACATTGAATGTACTGGTATGCTCAGTGAGGTATGCTAAAGTTCATGGGTTCATATGCATGAACAATACTAACTGAATTTCATAAGTATGATTTAATGATAGTATAGTCATGAATATGAAAACTGTGCTGAGATTGTAATAACACTGAATACTAGATTATTGGTAACTAAATGACTGTGTATGACAGCCTTTATTCTATGGTACTATACTAAGTCCCCTATTGAGCTGAGTGACTATGTCTGAATGTCCTAAATCTATAGAACTGAACCGAGTTCCATACTGAGACTAAAGCTAAAATTGAGACAGTGGAAAGTAACAATCTGACTAGCATGCACCTCCTCTAACTAATTTGGGGAACAACCTATAACCCCATTTGGAAAGGTGTCAATACCGTGCCAAGGGTAAGGACAAGTGCTGAGTCACCCTTATCTGATAGGTAGTCTGAACGAGAATGGTAGTACCCTTAACTGGAAAATAGATCACCTCATCCACCCTCAACTAACAGATTCATGTCTCAACCTATGCTGGCTACATAGTTTTGGAATTCAAGGACTGCTTCAAAGAATTTCACCCTCTACTAATAGGTGAGTCCCCATCCTTGGGCTCACTTGGTGCTGAATTTTTACTCCTAACTAAATAGACACGGTAGTGAATTCTAAACTGTACTAGGCTAGACTAAACGTTTACTGAACATACTGTTTAACTGATCTTAAATAAGTTCAATAAGTTTCGTAGACTGATAGAATACTACTGAATTCTGTTAACTGGCTGAATTTTACTGATTGAGACAGGACTGATTCTACTCTGTGACTGACCATGGCTCTAGACAATCAGCTAAATTATCGGGTATTAAATACCCCCAGGACTCAATAGCATAAAATTAAAAGATATGGAATAATCTTAAAAAATAGTAAATTACTACTTAGTCATTGTTCATTTATTTGGGCATTCAAGAAAACACCTGCATGACATGAACTTGCATACATGGTAACATGATATAATTTCTCTATTCAATTGACATGGATAATTCATCAAACACTTATGGGCATAATATATGCACATAATACTAAAACAACATATAGGTATTGTGATTCAATTTACATTACATAATTATAAGAGTTTCAACATGAGTTCACATGATAAAGCACACATATCAATTAAATCTATATGAATGTTGCAATAAAACATGAATACACTATAATTTAAACCAGAGGAATTCATAAAATCACTTTACATGAACTTTAAACTAGTTTATTGGACTCCAAGAGTGGAAGGAACCCTTGGATGAGAACTTCACATACCTTAGGTGATGAGTTTTTTAAAGTTAGTGGTTAGTTATTGAGTTCTTGATTTGATATTTGAACACCTAGGGTTCTTGTTCTTGAGCAATTTGTGAATGAATGAATATAATTTCTTTCCAAAAAGCTTAGTTTCATATTTTTTGAGGGATGAAGGACATGGGAAAGGACCCAAATCCCCCAAGGATGCGGTCTTTTAATGACTGAAAACTATGTTACCCTATGCGCAGGCTGAAGCACCGCACATTTGCATCGATGTGATAGCAATGCACCACATTAAGTTTTTGTAGGTTCACTGAAAGTTGCATTGAAGCTCGGAAAAACTATCTTATCGGTGCGATGGTAAATGCAACGCATCGAGATCACATCAACCCAATGTTTGGGGAACTCAAACATGATCTAAACGTGGTTCAAAATATCTGAAATATGTCTAGAAACACCTATTGACATTCCCTATCATGAATTAAGTCAAATGTCAATATTTAATAGACTTAAAGATCGCGAAATATGATTGCTAACTTTCAAAATCTAAAATAACACTAAGTGTAAATACTTAACAAAAATATTCTAAGTCTAGGACCCCTTGTCAAGCCTAAAGGACTGATTTAAGCTAAGAATTATGCGGGGTCTTACAACTAGTCTGTGGATGATAAGGTGTCACCACCTTGTATTTCACTCAATACTTCTCAAGTAGACTTTTGAATAGACGATTACAAAAATGTGACCCACCATCATTAATGATTGTAGGTGGGGGTGCCAAATTGAGAAAAGATGTGTTTTTTTAGGAATGTAGTGACACTACCAGCTTTATTTTTAGGGAGCGCAACTACTTCCACCCATTTTGATACATAATCCACAACCACAAGTGAATACTTTATGCCAACGAACTTAAAAATAACTGATGAATCTACACCCCATATATCAAATAATTCTGATTCTAAGGTAGGATTCATAAGAAGTTCATCGCATCTAGAGATATTTCCTTGTCATTGACATTCATCATAAGCAGAAGAAAAATCATATGTATCTTTATAAATTATTGGCTCATAATACCCACATTACAAGATGTTGTGGGCTACACGCGTTTCTCCATGATGACCCCCAACTGGTGAAGAGTGACAAGACTAACGTATTCATATCTTCTCCACCTCAGGTATGCATCTACGAATGATTACATCCACATAAATTCTGAATAAATAAGGATCATCCCAGAAAAATATCCTTACCTCATGCGTAAACTTATTTCTCTGCTGAAAGGAAAGATCTATGGGGTTTAGATCACTTGTTAGATAATTTGCATAGTCTGTAAACCATGAAATTAAATTTTGTAAAGATGCTAATATCTTGTGATTTGGGAAACTACCATCAATCTCTACCCGATTTCAACATTCTATATAGTCTCCTCCTCAATCTTAGACAAATGATCTGAATATGATCTAAGTGCCTTTTTTGTCCTTGAGCTCAAAATTAAATTCTTGCAATAATAGCACCCATCTAATAAGTCTAGTTTTTGCATCCTTTTTTGCCATTAAGTACCGCAATGCTGCATGATCAGTGTGCATAATCACCATTGTCACAATCAAAGAAGACCTAAACTTCTCTAAGGCCAAAACCACTACCAACAACACTTGTTCTGTCATGTTATAGTTCTTTCGAGAAGGATTTAGTTCCTTGATAGCATAGTTAATGGGATGATGCATCCTCTTTTTTTGTTGACCTAGTACAACCCCGAAGGCCAAACAACTCGCATAAAATATAATCTCAAAAGGCAAGGAACAGTCAGGAGACACAATAAAAAGAGCAACCATCAACACCTCTTTTAGTAATTCAAAAGTCTTTAAGCATGCTTCATAAAACTCAAATTTCACCTCGTTCTCAAGAAGCCAACAAAGAAAGTTGGCAATCTTGGAGAAATCCTTGATGAATCGACTGTGAAACCCAGCATATCACAAAAATCTATGAACATCCATCACAAAAATTTGCACAGGTAATTTTTTGATCACTTCAATCTTTTCCCCATCACATTAATGCCTCTTTTTGAAATTTTGTGTCCGAATACTATACCCTATTTGACCGTAAAATGACACTTTTCCCAGTTAAGTACCAAGTTTCATTTTTCACACCTTCTAAGAGCATTGTCCAAGTGCACGAAGCTGTCAACAAAAGAATCACTAACAACTAAAAGATCATCCATAAACACTTCAATGGTGTCTTCTACCATGTTAGAAAATATTAACATCATACATCCCTAAAATATGGTTGGATCATGACATAGCCCAAATGATATACGTCTTAATTCAAAGGTCCTATAAGGACAAGTGAAGCTAGTATTCTCTTGGTCTTCAGGTGCAATAGTTCTTTGATTATATCCTAAATAGCCATTAAGAAAATAGTAATATCCTCTACCCTCTAACATGTATAACATCTAGTCCATAAAGGGCATGGGAAAATGGTCCTTTTGAGTCTGTACATTCAATTTTCTATAATCCATGCATACTCTCCATCTCATGATTGGCCTCATTTGCACGAGCTCATTATTCTCATTTGGCACAACAGTGATTCCACTTTTATTCGTAACACATTGTACCGGACTAACCCACTTAGTATTAGTAATGGGATACACTACACCAGCATTCAACCACTTGATTATGTCTTTCATTACCACCTAAGTCATAAGAGGATTAAGTTGACTCTAATGCTTTATACTTGGAATACAATCTATCTCAAGATGAATTTTATGACTACAAATAATAGGCGATATACCCATAATATCTTAAATGGACCATCCTACGACCCTCTTTAATCTCTGCAGCACTGATAACAAAGCTTTGACTTTTTTATCACCCTAGTCAGCTACACTAATAACCAATAATGTTATGTTGGCTCCCAAAAATGCATATCAAAGATGAGAAGGGAGAATCTCTAACTCTAAGATGGATGGCTTTTCAATGAATGGATGAGCCAATCGAGTATTTCTCTTCATCAAATTCAAATCAAGCTTCTTTGTTTCATAAGTATAAGAACCATTCCCACTGAGAGCACATATCATCTTATCATAGTCTTTAATGGCATTACTATCAAAGTTCATGATCACAGCTGCTAGAGCTTCAACACCCAACTTCTCTTCTATAGGAACAATATCAGAAGTATCCTCCTAAGTTATTATAGAATCAATATCTCAGATAGAGTCTATTTCTTTACAAAACAAATCAATTACTGACATCAATCTTAAATCATCAGGCTGCTTCATAAGTTTGCATACATTAAATATTACTTATTTATTATTAAGTCTCAGCATTAGATGACTTAGCTCCAAATTAATCAATGCACTTTCTTTAGCCAAGAATGGTATTCCCAAAATAATTGGGACTTGAAAATCCACTTCGTAGTCCAATATCACAAAATTTGCAAGAAAAATAAAAGAAGCCACCTTTACCAATTCGTAATATAAAATACCAAATGGATTTTTTACCGTTCTATCTACTATCAGTAATCTCATAGTGGTTGTCTTAGGTGCTCCCATCCTCATCAGTTTAAGCACTATAACTGGCATGAGGTTGATGTTAGCACATACATTGCATAGTACATGATCAAACTCGAAAGATCCAATAGTTAAAGGTATAATGAACGCACCAGGATCCTCCATCTTCTTTACCAATAATATAGTAGCTATAGCACTACAATGATGAATATTGTTGACTAGCGCATAACAGACTAACCTTTTCTTGGTGATTATATCTTTCCTAAATTTTGCATATCCTGTCATTTGGTCTAATACCTCTATAAGTGGTATATTGACTGATAGTACTTTTAGCATTGACAAAAACTTTTGATACTTATCATCTTCTTGTATCTTTTTCATCCTTTGAGGAAATAGAGGAAGAGGTCTCAAAATGGGTTTCAGAACAGGATCCTCATCCTTATCTTTTCCTTTATCTTGCTTTTTACTACTTTCTACATTAGTAGGGTCATCATCATTCTTTTGCTCATGTACAATTAGTACAGGTGGGTCTATGGTGGTTTTACCACTCCGAGTGGTAATGGAATTACTGTAACCATCATTCTTTAGATTTACAACCATATTATTAAAAAGAGTGCTAGGTTATTTTGATTTAATGTGGCCTACATCAGGCCATACTGCTACTCTAGTTCTTTGATTGTCATAGAACATGACTCAATTTTCTGATTCATCCTGAATAGAACTGCTTTAATCTCCTTATGAAAACTCTCTTGACTTTGTTTCCATTTGACAAGTTTCGACAACATTTCCTCCATTCTAGATTCTAAATCACGGCTTCCTGGTGGAACATATTTGTCACTTTCGTATTTGTAGTTATCTTTCCACCCCTAATCACTGTCTCTCTCTACTTATATCTCTATTCCGGTCATTATAATAGTTCCAACTATGACTCTCTTGCCATTGGGCTAAAAAATCTACTAACCTACGAATAAGTAACTTTGTTTTATTTTTAGATTCAATCTTACTTGTTTTGGAAGTAAAACCCTGTATCAAACTGTGTTGACTTTTGCAACACCTAATGCTGTGAATTGTTTTGTAAGAAGCCTAATATCAGTCCAAAGCTATGCATCTTCTTGAGCTACCATATGATGAACTACTCTATATGCATTATTTATTCCAATAGCGTATGTACCTGCACCACACTCAACATCTCTAGTATGACATCTTTCATTGTTTACTAAAATATCATCTCGCATCTCTTGCATATAATCCCAATAAAGATATAGAAATACACCTTTTGATATAGTGTTTGCATTGCTCTCAAACTGATATTCAGTGACCTGTAGAAGATTTCCAACAAATTTGACCGTTTGATTTTGTGCTTAGGTAGCATGCTCAACTTCTCCTTGAAACTAAATAACGTCTCATACAATTATTCTGTAGGTAACTATTTGAAGTTATAAATTTCATATTTCAACTGTAGCATCCTTAAAGAAGTAAGAAATTTGTTAAGAAACTTTTTCCTCAACTCATTATTAGAAGTGATTGAACCTCTTGAAAGTTTCCCTAACCATAATGATGCTTCTCCATTCAGCAAAAATGGGAACTACCTTAATCTTAAAGCTTACTGGTCTACCCCTAAAATAGTATATAATGTGCAGATCCTACTAAAGTTAGCAAGATGCAGATTCACATCTTAAATTGCTTCTCCAAAAAACACACCCTTTAAGTTTAATAGTTGGTCCATAGCACTAGTAATGTCAAACTTCACATTAGTGGTAGAGATAGAGGAATAATCGCCCCAGTCTTAGCCTGTACAATATAAACCATGTCCTTATTTTCTTTCTCATATTGTTACAAACGCTGATATGCATGGATCACTGGAACTCTACCCTTCTAAACTCAATTACGATGCTCACCCACTTGTATTTTCCTAACTAGTTCTCTATTATGAGTTATACAAGCCTTTTCAGCTTATTGAGACACTACAATATCTCACCTCTCTCACTTTGAAAGTTATTGTGTCCTTATATCTGTAATATTCTGTAGATCAAGTAGGGCACACAAGAGTGCCGTATTTGGACCAATGAGTGGAGAGTCTTAACCCTTAGTAGGAATACCATTATGAACTTATGCTGCCATTCTTCGTAATGCTTAAAGAATTCTTTCTGGCTTTTGATCGAAATGGAGTAAGGGATTGCCTCTTGTAATAGTGTTTAACATACACCAATGTATGCCAACTCAAAAATAGAAAACAAAACCTGGAAACTTCCTAAAATTCAATCAACAATAGCACCATCTTCCCCAACAACGATGCTAAAATATGATGTCGCCCAAAACTAACCTTCAAATGAAGTATGCTGCATAATTTCTTGGTTAGATCTAAGTCTTGGGCAGTGAAGAAAAGTAAAAAGGGGGATTTTAAAAGTAATCAGTAAGTAGTAACAGATCTTAAATGTTTTGTGTTGTAAATAGTATAAGATAAACACTTGGATTGTGTTCCCCCTGGTTTCTTAATTCTACAAGTTTCTCGTGTTCAACACATCTCTTCTACTTCTCTGCATGTAATATTGAAAAGTTATGCATTATCAATATTCTTCTAAACGTGCTTATAAATCTCAGCCTTTACCTTATGAGTCTCAAGCATTGCCTTATTGCTCCTTGCCTATGAATTCAGTTCAACCCTTACATTTTGAATCTCAAGTTTATTAGATAACAAGAAGGAATAGTAGTGGTGGAAGTGAATCTCAAATTATTGTCTTAATCTTTGTTTCCCAATCACAAACTCCCTCGTGAGGATGTTTATGAATACAGGATATCCCTAATATTCTGCAGTATCTTTAACGTCAATTTAAGTGAATAAAATTAAGATACATACAGTTTCGTTAATCCACCAAGGTTCCCACAACCCTATTTAGGGAAGTTAGCTGCTCATGCTTGCATAATAATTCATGATAATCAATAAAGAAAGCATGTAATCAATTGCACAATAATGAGATAAATAAAATCTGAAGTCTTAATTGAATAAAAACCAAATTTTCAAGAAAAACCTATCAATAATGTTAAATTATGTAAAAGTGTGTATAAGTCCGTAACCCAATAAAAGATAAACCCTAGGGATTTTTTGTTATCTCAAAAATATGTAAAAATCATAATAAAAATGGAATAGGAAAAGTTTAGTTTCTGCATGGTACGACTCATTCGTCTACTCAAATGCTTATCATATGAGTAGTACCATGTCTTCTCGTATCTGGTCTTCTAGGGATTCAACTCTCTATCCTTCATATGACATCTTCTTATGAGTTATACCTTGACCATACGACTCGTGTACTTCTCTTATATCTACTTGGGACTTTTTCTTTCCTAGTTTGGACATAGGTCTGCTTATGGTTTAAACATATGAGTCGTACTCAAACTTCTAACTCATACACTTTTAAGAATTCAACTATAGATTTTAACTTTAGAAACTATAATTCTTAGGACTCCCAGTCATGACCCGTACCTTCCGTTTACTACTCTTATTATTGAGTCATATCTTTTTTTCAATTAGTATTTTGTTTTGCTCTTTAGTGTTGTTGTTCATACGAGTTATCCTACGAGTTGTATGTTATTTTGACGACTCATGAGGTGGCTCATATCTTGATCAGACATGGTCTTTCCAGGTCTTTTTCTTCTATTTTCATACCAATACTATTGTAAACCTATTTTACCTTCAACAAACACTAAAGTCCACCATATCCACTAAAACAACCTAAGTACATGCATAAATTCATGGTTTTAATCATTGAAAGTATCGTGTTACTATGAAACATCAACACCCTCAATTTAAACTTTTGCGTCTCCTCAGGTAAATATAAATCAAAACTCAAGCACAATAATAATGGTTAAATAAGAAGATCATAAGATACCCATGAAAGTGATTTTAAATTAAACTTTCTAAGACATAGTTTCTCTCTCCTAATTTCACTTTCACAAAAGTAAAATTGGGTATAACAATTTAGCACGTGGAATTTCACAAGGGAATACAATGATGGCACTACATTAGTTACAGAACAACACTCACATTCACACTAACAAGGAAGTATCACCGGTGTATACAAAATACCATAGGCTTGACCATATTCTCTCTACCTATGTTTTTGGATAGTCAAAGTAGGATTACTAAAGGACTTTATTCGAATTGTAACTTAAGTTAGGGGCTGGTATTGTTTTATTTTGGGATTTATTTAGTAACTTAAGTCATTAGCACTTTGATAGTTTATCAGCTTTATCATCAACCTTAAACAGAGAATGAGATTTAGTTGGAAGAAGTGACGTCGACATGTTATAAGCCATCAGCCTTATAATAAGCTGTTAGAGTCGCTATTAGCCTTAGAAAGAACATGGGAGCTGAGGTGGAGAAGTGACAATATTTTCTGATATGTCATCACAGTTTTGATAAGCTATCAAGATCTTTGTTAGCTTAAGGTAGAACATGAGAGCTAAAGTAAATCATCGATGGCATCTGTGATAAGTCGTCAAAGATATGATAATCCATCATGCTTCATTATCAGCCTAAGGCAGTGAATGTCAAAAGCGTAGAGGAGCTGATGACATCTGTGATAAGTCATCAGACTCCTGATAAGGCATGAAAAAATGTCGTCACCTGTCCGAGAAATGACTGAACCCTATGATTTTATTTCCATCATTAGGATGAAATATTTAAAGCATATGTTAGGGTTTTCTAAATATAAAATGAGGCTAAACCTATCGGGAGAAAAAGATATATTGACTGGGACTCAACATTCTGAACCTATTTTTGGAAGACAAGTATTTTGTATTTTCTCTCTAGTTTCTTAGCTTGAAAAAATAATTAACTTTGAAGAGATTATCATTAATATTTTAGGGTTTCTACTTTTATCTAATCTGAGAAACACTCGTTGCTATTCATCTTGCTGTAAGTTCATCTTTCAAATTATGAATTCAACTTGTTTAATCTATTATTACATTATGAGTGGCTAAATTCCTTTAACCTGAATCATGGGATCTATGGGTTAGGTCTTGTTAAGTTTCTCAGTGTTCAAGATTCTAAAGGTAATAGGACTCCTTGATAGTTCTGAGGTTTTAATTATTGTCTATTGGTTGCAAATGATATATAGCACCTAGTTTGATTTAATTTATATAAGAAAGCAACTATAGTCGGAAGTGAATTACTACTAGGGACTTGGAAGCTACCAACCTTCCATTTAGTAATTGACGTTGTAACAGAGTTAATTAACCTGAGGCAAAGTCTGGTCAGTGAATATAAATTCCCTAAGTCCGAGAGAATTAGGTAATTAAATGGTTAAGTAGGTCGAGAGACATTTACGCATAACTTCGATAAAGACAATCAATTATTCCTACCTATCATGAGAATCTTGAATCACTATTAGCATCTGCCAAGTACCAAAACCCATAGTGAACATAATTTTGGTTTTCCATTAACTCTTGATTACAAACACTGAAACTAAAGTGACCAACAATTATTTGCTAAAATCTCAAAAACTCCCATTTTGTCTTCTTGTATCATTTGTTTGAATTTAACTTTTAGCTTCAGTTTCAAACCAGTTTAATCCCCACTCAAATTGTTCCCTGTGGATTCAACCCCGACTCCAAAGTTTGGTAGATATATGGACGACGACCGTCTTGCACTAAATCAACGTGTAAGTTGAGCAGTATGAAAAATGGTGCCATTGTTGGAGAACAATTTAGCATATTGAGTTTGTTTGGAATTTTAGTTTACTTTCTTGAATTCAAGCTTTTTAATATTTGTTTAGTTTTTTTTTATTTTCCCTTATTTTTATTTTTGTCATGCCTTTCTTAAGATGTTAGCCTGGATAGATAATTTTTTGAATGATGACGATTTGTTTGATGACTTTTGTTATTATTATGGGGAACATATTTTGAGGCTTGCTATCCAGATTGACCTAGAAGTACATGGACGGGATCTTCACAATATGATGTAGATAATTTACTACTTACTGTAACTTGGTGTTTCCCTAGGGGTCAAAGTCATCATACTGAAGAAATGTGTGTTGTCATGATTCAAGCAAACAATTTGATGAAACGAATTTTAAAGAATCAAGAACAGCTATGGGCAGAGCTAAAAGAGTTATCACTCCCACCATGTTTATAGTGGCTAAATAAAGAAAAATGTGAGGGGTACATTGGCCAATTTGAGGAGAAAATGCAAGAATCGCAACCACTCGATTGTTATCTTGATTTTGAGACTAACATTGTAAAGGTGAATAAAAGTAAGTGTGTAGTAAATAGTGTAAATTTTGATGTAGCTTTTATTGGGCCTCATTAAAAGCACTTTTCTAGATTATCTTTAGATGATATCTTGTCTGTGGAATCATTTAAAATAGTAGAAGAGTGTGAAGATGAGGAACAAGAATCCTATATTCTTGATTTTACATTTGACAAGCAACATAAAAACACACCCCACTTTAAGGCCTAGTGGTTTAAAATGCCAAATTTATTACTCAACTTCTTAATTTTTGTACCACCCTCTATGATCGAGGCAAGAAGATGGACTCTAAGTTAGGGGTGAAATTCATATCCTACAGGTGGAAGAAAAAGCTGAGTTGGGTAATGTCACGACATGAAACCAAGTGCTACTTGGGAGGTAACCCAAGGTATTTTGTTATTTGTATTTGTATTATGTGATTGTCATCAGATCGTTGCACCCATGGTGCCACAAGTATGTTTCTAACTCTCTTGTTTGGTTTGACGCATTGGGGACATTGCATATTTTAAGTTAAGGGTGGGGTTACTTGTGGGTGTTGATGTCCTCTAGGGGTTTTTGTTGCCGTGCCTCTTTTCCTCAGAGTATTGCCGTGACATATTTTTGTTGATGTTTCTTAAAATGATAAATACCTTTCCAATTTTTGTCTGGTAACTGTGTGTGATGCATCTATATATGACTACTGTGAATCTTTTTATGGCATTAGTACTAGAAATATGATAATCACTGCTAATAATTGCATGAACAGAATGGGTAGTAGCTTGTGATGTACCTTTGTGCCATGTGTGTGTGAATTACTATTTAGTTCTCATTGTGTGTTAAATCCAGAACATACTCGATTAGTCTTTCTGTAGTTGTAGGATATCGGTTAGGAAAAGATCATAGGTCGTTGTTGATATTAGTCTACTTTTAGCATAAATGACCTTCCATGTGTGAATAATATCACTTGATCCTAATTTTAAGCCTGATTGTCAATTTTTTTTATTATACCTATCACCTTCCCATTTGTATCATAGCACAATAAACCTATTTTGGCCCTGGTCCTCCTTAGATATATTGCACCTTGACATAGGCAAATAGCCTAAGTTGAGGGTGGCTATCATAGGGGTGTGTGATGCAAAGTGAGTATAAAAAAGGGTAACAATAATAAAAAAAATTATGCAAGGATGGGTATGGTACAAAAAGAATGAGAAAAGAAAAGTTGTGAAAAAAGGAAAATGAATGAATAAAAATTTCAGCTAGCTTAAATGTGCTTTAATCATGAAAGGGGGAAATAAGGTGATGGTTGATTAGTGAGACCCAAAAATAGTGTAGTTCAAAGGAGGGTTAGTCACATTAAATATCCTTACGTATCATACCAGCCCCAAGCCTACATTACAAGCTGAAGAAAAGTCCTATAGTGATCCTAGCTTAACTGTCTGAAAGCCTCGGTGATGAAAATAAGGGTAAGCTTATGGTATTTGGCATTAATTAATTGGAACTTCTTTCTGTGAGTGAGTGTCTCTTGACCGTCCACTCATTGACATACTTGATTTCATATATGAGTGAAGAGGAACTTCTTTATTGTAAGGGGACAGTGGTTGCATTGCTAGCTACTTATATGTTTGGGTAGTTATATTTATGCATGGTTGTTGTTTCTGATCTGATGTCATATCTTGATTCCTTTGTATCAAATTATTGATCTTTATTGATATACACAGTTTGGTTTAGAGTGCTTAAAAATAAAGAGGGTAATGTGTTTTGAACTAAAATTGATGATCAAATGTCATAGGTATCTTATATGTCTCTTGTGTAAGCATTGTAGTGTGGCTTCATGTATTTGCTTGAGGACAAGCAATGTTTTAAGTTGATGGTGCTGATGTGTGTGCAGATGCTAATACTTTTGTGGCTTTTAACTAAGAATAATTCAAAGTCTGAAGGAACTATTGTTGTTTGTGATTGGTTTATCTTTGATTTTGTAGTAGAAGTCAAGAGGCAAGAGAACCAACAATGATGGAAGCAAAAGAGTTGAAATCTGAAGCAAATAGAAGAGAAATGTGGATGAGGATGTTCCTGATAAGTCATTAGCACTCTGATAGTTTATCAGTTTCATCTTCAGCCTTAAACAGAGAATGGAATTCAGTTCGAAGAAGTGACGATAACATAGGATAATTTGTCAGCCTTGTGATAAGCTATCAAAGTCGCCGTCAGCCTTAGACAGAATATGGAAGCTGAGGTGGAAAAGTGATGACATTGTCTAATATGTCATCACAGTTTTGATAAATCGTTAAGATCGTCGTTAGCCTAAGGCAGAATATGTGAGCTCAAGTAAATCACCGACGATATCTGTGATAATTCATCAAAGATCAGATAAGCCTGCACACTTCATCGTTAGCCTAAGGCATCTAATGTCAAAAGCAAAGAGAAGCTGATGACATTTTTGATAAGTCGTCAGAATCTTAATAAGGCATCACAAAATGTCATCACCTGTCCGAGAAATTACTTAACCCTGTGATTTTGTTTCCACAATTAGGATGAAGTATTTAAAGCATATGTTAGGGTTTTCTAAATATTAAAGGTGGCTGAACATATCAGGAGAAAAAGATATATCGGCTGGGATTCGATATTCTGAACCTATTTTTGGAAGACATGTATTTTGTATTTTCTCTCTAGTTTCTTGGCTTGAATAGAACAATTAACTTTGAAAAGATTATCATCAATATTTTCGGATTTCTACTTTGATCTAATCTGAGAAACACTCGTTGCTATTCATCTTGCTGTAAGTTCATCTTTCGAATTATGAATTCAACTTGCTGTATCGATTATTACATTATGAGCGGCAAAATCCTATTAACCCGAATTATGGGATCTATGGGTTAGGTCTTGGTAAGTTTCTAAGTGTTGAAGATTCTAAAGGTAATAGGACTCGTTGATAATTCCGAGGTTTTAATTATTGTCTATTGGTTGCAAACGATAGATTTCTCCTGCTTTGATTTGCTTTAGATAGGAAATCAACTATTTTAGGAAGTGAATTAATGACAGGAACTTGGAAGCTACCAACCTTCCATTTAATAATTGACGCTGTAACAGTACTAATTAACCTGAGGTGAAGTCTGGTCAGTGAATATAAATTCCTTAAGTTCGAGAGAATTAGGTAATTAAATGCTTAAGTAGGTTGAGGGACATTTAGGTATAACTTCGATAAAGGCAATCTATTTTTCCTACCTATTGTGAGAATCTTGAATCACTATTAGCATCTGTCAAGTACCAAAACCCATAGTTAACGTAATTTTAGTTTTCCATAAAATCTTGATTACAAACACTGAAACTAAAGTGACCAATAATTTTTTGCTAAAATCTCCAAAACTCCTATTTTGTCTTTTTGTATCATTTGTTTGAATTTAACTTTTAGCTTTAGTTTCAAACCAGTTTAATCACCACTCACATTGTTCCCTGTGGATTCGACCCCGACTCTAAAGTTATGTAAATATATTAACGACGACCACCTTGCACTAAATTGACGTGTAAGTTGAGCGTTATCATTTGACACTGCGCTTTCTTCAGGGTTCACTTATTCTTCAATTTTATTTTCCCCCTTATGTCTCCTCTTATATTTTGACATATTCAGTTTGGGACAAATACAATTTTCTCACGTTATTTATTTAATTTTATTTTTCTTTCCATTGAAATTTTGCATCTGCTTTTACTTTCACCACACCGGCCTAAATTTCAAAAAAAATATTGTTTCTTCTGCACAACTTTTTTCAAACACTTTTTATCATATGCAATTCTATAATAGCCACCCTCAACTTATGAGATTTGCTTGAGTTAAGGTGAATAGTGTCCAAAGAGTATGAGCAAGTCCAAAAAAGGTTCATTGTATGGGGTAGGGGAAGGTGAAATAGGTGTAAACAACAAAATATGGTCAATTACGGCTCAAATATTTGGATCAAAGGTCTTCATGTTATTTGGTTGGGCATTTAGGCCCGAGTGGACATAGAACAAAAATGGCCTATGATCATTTCCTACTCGACTATTCTAGGACTAGGTAAAAGCAACAAGGCATGTTCTAGATTCCATTACACCGAGAATTTAGTAAGACCTCACAAACTCACACACTGGGTTACATTGCTAAGTACTGCTTATCCAGTTATGCAACTATTTACCTTAATTGTTCTATCCCTAATCCTATTTCCATTATAAGTTTCACAATAATTTCACACATACGATTATCACACAGTTTAAAAAAATTAAGGAGGGCTCTAAAATTTTCACCACAATTCAATGAACAAAATTTTTTTCAAAATAATTCAAGCAACACAAATTTTTTTAGCATAATCATTTCAAATCCACAATCATTTTTCCAGAATAACAAATTAATTCAAAAATCAAAATTCATTACAAATCAATTTCAAAATCACTAAAAATATAAGTAAAAATTATCTTCTCCCATATGTGTTGATTTTCTCCCTATTTTAACCCTTTGCCAACACCAAACCTGTAATTCATAATAGACTTTCAGCTATTTATACTTTTAAGCTATTTCCAGTTATCTAGCACCAGATATACCCCCATCCCTAATTAAAAACTCTTGCATTGTCCCCAGTGCTAAAAAATAATATAAAGATAGGATGAAAGGTCATACTTGGGTGCTCAAGGCACCGTATTAACAACATAAACACGTTGTCTCTTAGATCGAGTCCCACTCCCTTCAATAGTTGTTTGATCAACTGAGACTGCATCAAGAATAGTAGTCACAGGCATAATGCCATCCCCCTCAGTATTAACAACTGGTGGTCTCAAACAACTAGATGCAACAACCATCTCATGGACCCGTATTTACTTGTCCAGATCATCTTGTATGCTATCTGCCTTAGCTTTTTTCTCAGCCTCTTTATCTTTATGCTTTCTCCTTTTTTTCTCTTGTCCAAATGTTTGGAACATGAACTATGGGCACCACTGTCTTAATGACAAGTTCCAAAATTACCAGTCTATCATACAACTTTGATACCATCTTTCTAATTTTAACAACTTCAGGGTTTGTCCTTTATCCAACAATAGAGTAGTCCTTGACTCAAAAGCATCAAGACACCCTTGGAACCATCTATCCTTGTTATCAAACTGAGAATCAAACAAGGGATTCATGCCTTCTTTTATGTTTCAAACTTGGTCCTTCAATATGGCCAATCTCATTATAACCTCAGTCTACATGCACTATGAAATCATAATAAAATCTAAAGCCATACCTCTTAGTATGGGTGGTACAGACTACCCTAGAAGTGGGGCAATAGAGCTATCTACTACATTTTCCTGTATAGTCTCTATCTGTCCACCAGTCTCTCCAGCTGCAATAGTCTTAGCTTGACAACTCTGATGGAATACCTCAGCTACCATATCTACTACTCTTCTTTCCTATCTACCATTAGGTTTTATATATCTTGAATTAGCCCAAGGTTGGTAGTATTTGTATCCTCGAGCATCTCATTAAGACCTGGGATCTCTGGTACATCTACAACTAAACAAATCTATGTAATCATATAGGGGTAAGACAATAAGGAATTTTCACCCCTACAGTCTTGTCTCTTATCTTCTGAGCTAGGAACTCCCAGATATCAAATTCGTATCAATCTATGAGGATTGCTACCATAGCATCCTGAATTTGGTTAAAAATACTATCTCTTATGGTGGCACAATGACCGTGTTGGGCCAATTTCCACTATGCCTTAGCCTCAAATGTAAGGGTATTGATTTTGATCTTTTGAGAGAGAAATCCATGGCCTCCAACAATCCATATGACATTCTCTCAATTTGATGCTATAATCTATGGAATCCACCTAAAGAAACCCATTTTCTCCACTGAACCTATTTTTTTCTGAGTAACTTTTATTATCTTCGCTAGTCGGTAGTCCATCTCCCTAGTGTTTACCGAAGGTTGATAATGTTGTTTCAAACTCTCACTCCTCGAATAGCCAACCATGGGACAGGATCACCAACTTTCCATAATTGACCTTGTGGGTTCTGTTTCTCAAGCTTTTTCTTCTACGTCGTACAGAACTCGCGTACAAGAACCTTACTATACTATTTGAGAGATCTTGTAGTCCACACAATTCCATACTTACTGAAGCACTTCTCGAACCTGGGTAACTCCGTCATCCCAATAGTTGTTTATCATTTCTCCAGATACAACACCCATTTAATATTTCCAGTCAAGATTCTATGCAGTGCATTATTAAGCATATCCTGAATTCTGGGCTACCCCCATCATCCAACGATGGACATCAGAGTAGTGGTAAGTGAAAGTGGGGAGTCCTGTCTAATGATTGGTGTAGCATCGAACTCTTCTGTATTGTGATCATTTTCAAAACTCGATTTTCGAAACTAGATGAAACATTATCTGATGATGGCAGTGTATTAGGAGCGGAATGGTCAGGTTCTCTCTCCCTAAGCCCTATGGAGGTGTCTAATCCAACTATGCTATCTTCATTCCCTTTGCAACCTTTTATGCCCTTAGGTCCACGTTACCCTTCTGTGAGGAGTCTTATAATTCACCACTATTGGTGGAAAACCTAGTATCCTTGAAACTAGATAATTGTGCTTTCTTGTTTCACTTTTTAAGCACTTGTTTGGATAAGGATACATTTTAGGAGGAATTTTACCTGCAATTACTCCTTAATTAGTAAGTAAATAAATAAAATAAAATAAAAGAGTAAAGTAAGTTGTTAGTGTGCTTCTACTAATTAGGGTACGTGTATAGGGTACCAATCCTATGGACTGGGTACGACTTGTATAATTGAGTTGTATGATACTCAGTGCAATCATGAGTGTTTACTGCATTTATTATGAGTTCTCCTAATTATTTGTAAGCTAAGGTATGACTCATTACCAACACTCCTACGCATGTCAAAAACATAATTTTAAAAATATGGCATCTACCTAGGTTAGTATGACTTAAGTGTACCAGTCGTATGACTTGATTACAACTCATTTAGGCCAGTCATACCCATAGCAAAACTTAGACTTTATTAAACCTCCATGTTTTTAGTGGGTACAATTCATGTTATGAATCATTACTTGTGAGTACTAGTCGTAAGATGTTTTGTATCTATTGCAACATAGAGGTTCAACCTTAGTGTTGACTCCAAATCAGATTTCAAAAACTGCCCTCTACTTCATTTAGCAATATTATTTAAATTTAATCAAAGAAACACCCAATTTCAACACCAAATACAAGAATAAACCCCAATTTCCATATTCAACTAATATTTATGAACTAGGGGACCCAAAACAAAACATATACATAAATTCAACTTAAACCAAGGTGAAGATATCTCACATTGATAATTCTAACTTAAAATGTAATAGGATTGAGTTTGAAAACCTACTTGAATGAGTGCAAGTATAGGTTTCTCTATTTTAATCCTTTTTTCAAATATTCATGCTTAGATCGATGCGAGTCTAGAATTAAAGTTAGTTAGTGATTCAACTTTTTTTTAATTTAATTGGTGCATCGGTAGCTTTAAAATTAGGTACCAATGGTAGTGGGTGAGTGTTTCGAGTATTGGGTATTTGATTGGTGCCGTTTTTTCCTTTTCAACTCAAGAGCTGGGTTGGGACAACCCGCGACCTCGACCTGGTAAGCTTGGGTATGAGTCATGTGTACGACCTGTACCCAGGCTTTCGGGTCATTTCTTTCACTTAAATTTTCCTAGAACCTTACCTGGGTTTTGGAGTGGATACAACTCAATGTGACAGGTCGTACATTGAGAGTGCGACTCATTCTGAGAATTGTATCCATTCTAGAAAATCTAACTTGATTCTGAATTTTCTTCCAAGCCCTCATGACTCCCACTCATGAGTCATACTATCTAGATATTACTCGTGAAGTTTCTGTATGACCTTGAAATTTTCAAGATTTTTTCTATAATCTTTAGTCCTGCACACTGAACAAACATCTTTACATATAAATAAATAAGTACAAAAACATGAGTTGCCTCCTATGCAGTGCATGATTTAACATCATGGCATGACGTGGTTATCTAAGAATTTTCACCAACCAACCCATGTATTTCCTACCATGGAATGCTTGAGTTAACGTCCCTGCACAACGCAATTACTTTGGTTACCTAGCCTTCACCAAGGTCCATCTTGAAAATCAAATATATTTCTTTAATGTTACTCATATAGTGCTTGACTCTTTGCTCATTCACGTTGAATGGGGCTTCACCATAAAGTTTCAATTCCAAAGAACCATATGGAAACACTCTTAGAACAGTAATGAGACCATACCATCTAGACTTTATCTTACCTGGAAGCAAGCGAAGCCTTGAATTGTGGAGAAATACTTGGTCACTTTTTTCAAATATTTTTTTCTCAATTTTTTAATCATGATGTAGATTCATCTTTTCCTTGTAATTTTCAAAGATTTAATACACTCGGAGTCAAAATCTATCCAACTTATTCATACTTGATTTGGCTGCATCTTGTCACTCAAAATTCAGCCTTTTTAAAGTCCACAGTGTTTTATGTTCAATATCAATAGACAAGTGAAAATCCTTTCCATTCACTAGTTGATAAGGTGAAGAACCAATTGGGGTCTTTAATGATGTTTGGTAAGCCCATAATACATCATCTACTTTCCATGATCAATCATTCCTATTGGCATTTACTATTTTCACCAAGATGGACTTGATTTCTCTGTTGGACACCTCAACTTATCTACTAGTCTGCTGATGATAAGGTGTCGCCACCTTGTGTTTAAATCCATACTTCTCAAGCGGAATTTTGAATAGAACATTATAAAAATGTGACCCAATTTCACTAATGATAGAACGTGGGGTACCAAATCAATAAAAGATGTATTTTTTAGGAATATAGTGACACTACGTGATTCATTGTTGGGTAGCGCAACTGCTTCCACCTATTTGGATACATAATCTACAGAAAAAAGTATATACTTCATGCCAAACAACTCATAAAATGACCCATGAATTTTATACACCATACATAAAAAAATTCTAATTCTAAGATAGGAGTAAAAAAAAGTTCATGGTGTCTAGAGATATGACCTTTTCATTGACATTGATCACAAGCAGACTAAAAATCATGTGCATCTTTATAAATTATTAGCCAATGATACCCATATTGCAAGTTATTGTGGGCTATATAGTTTCCTCCATGATGACCCCTAACTGGCGAAGAGTGACAAGCCTCAAGTATTCTCATTATCTCCATCTCAGGTATACATCTATGAATGACTCTATCTCCAGAAATTCTAAATAAATAAGGATCATCCTAGAAAAATTTCCATACCTCGTGTATAAACTTATTTCTCTAAGGAAAGGAAAGATCTCCGGGGATTAGATCACTTGCTAGAAAATTTGTATAGTCTGCAAACCATGGAGTTAGATCTTGGGAAGCTACTAATATCTATTTATCTGGGAAACTATCATAAATCTCTAGCCCATTTTAAACATTCTGCATAGTCTCTTTCTAAAGCCTAGACAAATGATCTGGAACTTGATTCTCAATGCCTTTTCTGTCCTTGACATCGAAATGAAATTCTTGAAAAAATAGAACCCACCTAATAAGTCTAGGTTTTGCATATGTTTTTCATTAAGTATCACAATATTACATGATCAGTGTGCACAATCGCCTTTGTCCCAATAAAATAAGACCTAAACTTCTATAAGGCAAAAACCGCTGCCAACAACTGTTGTTCTATCATAGTGTAGCTCTTTTAAGTAGGATTTAGTGCCTTTATACCATAGAAAATACGATGATGGATCCTATAATTTTTTTGACCTAGTACAAACCCTAAGGTCAAACCACTCGCATCACACATAATATCAAAAGGAAAGGACCATTCTGGAGACACAATAATAGGAGCAGTCATCAACTTCTCTTTCAGAAATTTATAAACCTTTAACCATACTTTATTAAACTAAAATTTAACCTTTTTCTCAAGAAGCAAAGGGTTGTCAATCATTGAGAAATCCCTGATGAATTACTTATAAAACCCGGCATGTCCCAAAAAGCTACAAGCACCCTTCACTGAAATTGGTGTAGGTCATTTCTCAATCACTTCAATATTCACTTTATCTACCTCAATACCTCCTTTGGAAAATTTGTATCTCAATAATATACCTTGTTGGACTATAATATGGTACTTTTCCTAGTTAAGTACCAAGTTGCGTTCTTCACACCTTCTAAGAGCATTGGCCAAGTGCACCAAGCAGCCATCTAATGAATCACCAATAACTATAAAATCATCCCTAAACACTTCAATAGTGTCTTTTACCATGTCAAAAAATATTGAAATCATACATTTCTAAATCATGCTTGGTGCGTTGCATAGCCAAAATGGCATACGTCTGAATACAAATGTCCCATAAAGACAAGTGAAGATAGTATTCTCTTGGTCTAAAGGTGTAATTATGATTTGATTATATCCTTAATACCCAAATAAAAAAAGAGTACAATTCTTGCCTATTAACCTGTCTAACATTTGGTCTATTAAGGGCATGAGAAAATAGTCCTTCTGAGTCCATACATTAAATTTTTTGTAATCCATACATACTCTCCATCTTGTGACTGGCCTTATTGGTACTAACTCATATTTTAATATGGTGCAATAGTGATACCACCTTTCTTCAGAATACATTATACCAAACACACCTACATACTATCAGCAGTGGGATACACTACACTAGCATCCACCAAATTGATTATCTCTTTATTTACTACCTCCTATATAGGAGGATTGAGTTTATATTAATGGTCTATACTTGGAATATAATCTAGCTCAAGTTGAATCATACGAGTACAAATATTAATCAGTGTAACTACAATATTTATAATGGATCAATCTATGGCCCTTTTAAATATCTATAGCACTGTTAACAAAGCTTCTTCTTTTCTATCAGTAAATCAGTTGCAATGATAACTGACAAAGTATTTTTTGCAAATGCATATCGCAGATGAGAAGGAAAAGCATTCAACTCTAAGATCAGTGGCTCTTTAATGGATGAACGAGCTGGTGGATTAGCTTATTCTTCAAAGAAAAATCAAGCTTCTTTGGTACATAAGTGTAAGAACCACTACCATAGAAAGAACAAAACATCTCATCACAGTCTTCAATTCCATTACTTTAAAAGTTTATGATTACGGTTGCTAGAGCTTTAACACCCATCCTCTCTTCAATAGGAACAATATCAAAAGTATCTTCCCAAGTTGTTATTGCATCAATATCCCAAAAATAGTCCATGTCTTCATCAAACACATCAATTATTGATGTCACTCTTAACTCATCAGGCTGCTTCACAGGTTTGTGCACATTGAATATTACTTGTTCATCATTGAGTCACAACATCAGATGAACTAGTTACAAATCAATCTCTGAACTTCTTATAGCTATGAATGGTCTTCCCATTATAATTGGAACCCAAAAATCCCCTTCGTAGTCTTATATCACAATATCTACAGGAAAAATGAATGAAGCCACATTTACCTATACGTCATTTAAAATGCCAACTAGCTTTTTCACGATCCTATATGCCATCACTAATCTTATAGTGGTTGGTTTAGGTGATCACAACCTCAACATTTTAAACACTACTAATGGCATGAGACTGATGCTAACACCTAAATCATATAGTGCATGATCTAGCTCAAAAGTTCCAA
This sequence comes from Capsicum annuum, assembly GCF_002878395.1. Lineage (NCBI taxonomy): Eukaryota > Viridiplantae > Streptophyta > Magnoliopsida > Solanales > Solanaceae > Capsicum > Capsicum annuum. The sequence goes on along the minus strand of NC_061120.1, from coordinate 81,257,188 downwards.
TGAGGCAAGGTATAGTGAAGTCACCAGTATCCTCATTTTTCTCTACCAATGATCTAGTAGCTGTAATACTACAATGATGAATATTTTTATGTGTCTCATTTTTGGCTGACCTCTTCTTAGTGATGAGATCTTTAATGAAGTTAGCATATAATAATAGTTTCTCTAATTCCTCTACCAATGGTATGTTATCCGATAGTTCTTCTAGTATTGACAAAAACTTATAATACCTATCATCTTCTTATTTCCTTTTCATCCTTTAAGGAAACGGGGGGTGATGTATCAGAATGGGTTTCAGAATAGGCTCCTCATCCTCATATTTTCCTTTATCTTACTTGGTACTAATCTCTATATCAACAAGGTAATCACTATTATTTTACTCATCTATAATCAATATAGGTGGGTCTATGATGGTTTTACCACTCCTAGTGGTAATGACATAAAAATGACCACCATTCTTTGGATTTGCAACTGTATTACTAGGAATAGTGCCATGCTTTCTTTGATTTAATGTGGCTTACATCTGGCCATATTGCTGCTCAAATTTGATTTTCATAGCATCTGAATAAACTTTCTGAATCAGAGCGAATAAATATTCCAAAATCTCCTTAAGATAGCTCTCTTGACTTTCTTGCCCTTTGACAAATTTTGACAACATTGCCTCACTTGTAGATTTGGAATCACAGCTACCTGGTGGACTGCATTTGTCACTCTAATTTTTCAAGTCATCTTTCCACCACCAATCACCATTTCTCTCTCTACTTCTATCTCTGTATATATCATTATAATAGTTCTAACCTTTATACCCTTGCCCTTGGTTTCAAAAATCTACCAACCTATGATAAAGATACTTTTCTTACTCTTTCGATTCAGTCTTAAAAGTTTTTGACATAGAACTCTATATCCCAACTGCATTGACATTTTCAACACCCAATGTTGCAAATTTCTATTTAATGCTTTGAATTGTAAATAGTAAAATACAAACACAAGACTATGTTTGCTCTGGCTTTTTAATTCCATAAGTTTCTCGTGTTGAACCCACCTATTTGGTTGATCTTCATGTAAAGTCTACAAGCTATATATTGTTAACAATTTTGTGAATACGTAGATAAATCTCACCTTTTACCTTATGAGTCTCAAGGAGTCACCTTGTTTCTCCTGTCTATGATATCAGTTCAACCCTGTACTTTTTAGTCTCAGGTTGATTAGATGAGATGGAAGATTAGTAATGGTGGAAGTTAATCTCAAATTACTATCTTAATCTTGTTTTCTCGATCACAAACTCCTTTTTGAGGATGTTTATGAATACAGGTTATCCCAAGCTTCAACATTAGCTTTGAGGTCAATTTATCTGAAGAAAATAAAGACACTTGTAGTTTATTTTAGAATAGATGAATCTCCCACTTTCCGTATGTAGTTAATCCATTAGGTTTCCTACAACACTAGTCAGGGAAGTTAGCCGTTCATGCTTGCATAGTAATTCATAATAATAAAAAAGAAAGAACATATTCAATTGCATAATAATGAGATGAATAAAATCCGAAGTCTTCAATTGAATAAAAACCCAAAATCTCATAAATAAAGTATCAATAATGTAAAAGCGATTATAAATTATGTAAAATTGCGTATACGTAACCCAATAAAATATAAACCCAGTGGTATTTATAGTCTCTCAAAAATACTAAGAAACCCTAATAAATAGGTAAAAGGAAAAGCTAAGTCGGCGCATGGTATGAGTCGTTCGTACACTCGTATGCTCATCAAAGAGTTATACCATGGCTTCTCATACCAGTCCAAATCTATGCAACTTCTTAAGTTACCATATCATGACCACCTGTATATTCATATTTTGCCCCAATAACTTATGTACCTGCACCGCGCTCAACATCTCTAGTATGACATCCTCTATTGGTTACAAGAAAATCATCGAGCATCTGTTGCGCATAATCTCAATGAAGATGCATAAATACACCTCATGAAATAGTGTCTTCTATTGTTATTGAACTAATAGCCAGTGATCTGTAGAAGAGTTCCAATAATTTAGACCCTCAGATTCTACGATTAGGCAGCATGCTCAACTTCATCTTGAATCTTTACCATGCCTTTCTAAGGATTCAACAGGAAACATTCTGAAGTTATAAATTTCATCTTTTAACTATAGCAACCTTGCAGGAGGAAAAAATCTGTTAAGAAACTTTTTCTGCAACTCATGCCAGGAAGTGATTGAACCTCTCAAAATTTCTCCAAACTATAATAATACTTCTCTAGTGAGCGAAAATGGGAACAACTTCAATCTTGAAGCTTTACGGTCTACCCCAAATTTTGTACGATGTGTTGGTCCCATTAATGTTAGCAAGATATGGTTTAACATCATCAGTTGCTACTCCAGAAAAGATACCCTTTAAGTTCAATAGTTAGATCAGATTACTTGTAATGTCAAACTTCACATTGTTAGTAGAGGTAGAGGAATGATCACCTTGGTCTCAGATATTTCAACATAATCCATGTCCTTATCATCTTTCTCTATGGGTGCAGAGGTTGATATGTAGGGATCACTAGAAATCTTTTTCTCTAAACTTTATCATGATGCTCACCCTTTTGTCTTTGCCTGATTAGTTCTCCATTTAAAGCTCTCCAAGCCTCTTCAGCTAATCGAGCTTATTCAATATCTCATCTCGCTTTCTCTATAAGTTATTGCATTTGTATGTCTGCAACATTATATGGATAAAGTGGGTTACACAGGAGTTCCATGTTTGGATCAATGGGTGGAGGGTCTTGAAACCCAGCAGGAACATTATCATGAACTTGTTCTTCCCATCTTGGTGGTGTTTAAAGAATTCTTTTAGGCTCTGGATTGAAAAGGAGTAAGAGACTACCTCTTCTCCTAGTGTTTGACATACACTGGTGTATGCAAACTTAAAATATAAAATAAAATCCGAAAACTTCCCCAAAGTCAATCAACAATTACACCGTCTTCCTTAACAACGATCACAAAATTTGATGTTGCCCAAAATTAACATCCAAAAGAGTTATGCTGCGGCCGATGCCAAATATAGTAATAGAACAAAGTTGTGGTCAAACCCACAGGGAAGATGCTAAATAGTTTCTTGGTTGATGTAATTCACGAGCTATTTAGAAAAGTAAAATATGGTGATTTTTAAAGTAAATAGTGAGTAGTAACAAATATTTAATGCTTTGAGTTGTAAATAGTAGAATACAAACACTAGGAGTGTGTTCCCCTGGCCTTCTAATTCCACAAGTTTCTCGTGTTAACCTACCTATTCTGTTGCTCTTTATGTAAAGTCTACAAGCTATATATTATCAATAGTTTTGTGAATATGTTGATAAATCTCACCTTTTACCTTGTGAGCCTCAAGGAGTTTCCTTATTTCACCTGTTTATTATTTCAGTTCAACCCTGAACTTTTTAGTATCAGGTTTATTAGGTAAGATGGAAGATTAGTAATGGTGGAAGTTAATCTTAAATTACTATCCTAATCTTGTTTTCCAATCATAAACTCCCTTTTGAGGATGTTAATGAATACAGGTTATCCCAATCTTCAACTGTAGCTTTGAGGTCAATTTATCTGAAGAAATTAAAGATACTTGCAGTTTATTTTAGAATAGATGAATCTCCCACTTTCCTTATGTAGTTAATCCATCAGGTTTCCCACAACCCTAGTTAGGGAAGTTAGCCGCTCATGCTTGCATAATAATTCATAATAATAGAAAAAGAAAGAATGTAATCAATTGCACAATAATGAGATGAATAAAATTCGAAGTCTTCAATTGAATAAAAACACAAAATCTCATAAGCAAAGTATCAATAATGTAAAAGTAATGCTAAAGTATGTAAAAGTGTGTATAAGTGTGTAACCCAATAAAAGATAAACCCAATGATATTTATAGTCTCTCAAAAATACTCAGAAACACTAATAAATAGGTAAAAGGAAAAGTTAAGTCGGTGCATGGTATGAATCATTCGTCCACTCATATTCTAATCATATGAGTCGTACCATGGCTTCTTGTATCCATTCCAGTTTTTGGTCTCCCACGGCTTCAACTTTCTGCTCTTCATATGACCTCTTCTTATGAGTCATACCTTGATCATAATACTCTTGTCCTTCTTATGTATCCACCTGGGTCTTCTTTCTTTATAAACTTGGACAATGGTATGCTTACGTTTTGCACATACAAGTAGTACTGAAACATCTGACTCATATATTTCTTAGACTTCAACTTTGGATTGTAACTTTAGACACTGTTACGCTTAAGAATCCTAGTCATGACCCGCACCTTCTGGTTATGATATGTATGTTTGAGTTATATCTTTTTTTCACTTTTTATTTTCTTTGTGTATTTGGTTTTGTTGTGATTATGAATCTTCGTACGAGTCGTATGATGTTTTGAAGGTTCGTGAAGTGACTCGTATCTTCATCAGACATGGTCTTTTCTAGTCTTTTTCTTTTATTTACATATGATCACTATTGTAGACCTATTTTACCTGCTACAACCACAAAAGTGCATCATATACCTTAAAACAACCTTACTACATGGATAAATTCATGGTTTTATGCATCTAAAGTGTTGTGTTTCAACGACACATTAGTGGGTATTGGTGTCATCGTTAGTATTAGAATTGGTATTAGGGCTGATACCGTGGACTGAATTTATGATTGTTTAATCCAATTATATTATGTTATGGACATACTCTTTGTTATTATTTTTGTTTTGGAATAGTTATTGGATGGATATTAGTTGATGGGACCTGCTTGGGTTAGTCATGGTCATAGAACTATCCTAGACTCTGGACTTGTAATAAACGTCATCTTGTTGTATGTTTAGAACTCATCCAACTCAGGGTATGTGTTTAAAGGTTGGGTTGGGTAACAGGAGTAGTCCTCGATACTGGTTTGACTTTGGATGCCCATTACGATAACGCCCCAGTTCGGGTCATGTCACATATATACAATGATTCTTGCAAGGGATAATACTGAAATATCACCAAAGACATAATCACAATAAGAAAATACACTAGCTAAATGTATGAGCAATCAAATCCACATATGCTGAGAGAGTACATCACAATGAGGCACAACCAAGAACTCACCAAGGCTAAAAAAGTACCAACAATAGACAAATCTCGAGCAACTCAGAAAAATATGACTTAGAATAAGTCTGGTAAAAGCAATACTCAATTGTCAGTAACAAATACTCACTCCCAAAGGACTAGTTACTAAAAACTTATACATAAGCAAATATATCTTGAATTAACTAGGCAGAAAAAATACCAAAGTAAGAAATTTTTGAATTCACACATTTAAAGAAACCTTATCCTAACTAGATCGTAAAAGATATCACATAAAGATTCGAATTATCAACTTAACATTGATAGCAAAGTTAAGACTACTACTAGGCAACTGACCCGCCAAATTGTAAGGAGAAACCTCAAATTGATCAGCCTTAGGAATGAGCCACATAAACGAGTTGCTAATCCTTGAATCATAACAGAACCATAGAAGGCCAAACCTATCATCACTTTCACAACCCACTCGACAAATGACCTCACCTCACTAACAGAGAGGAAAACTAACAAACTAGGTTATTCGTTTATGCAAGAAGGCAAGAATTATATAGAAGTGAACAAAAACTAATAAGGCTAGTCTACTTATGTATCGAGAAAGAATTAACCAAAGTCAAAATAATAATATAAAGTGCAGGTGACACAAATATGAAAAACACAACTAGTACTACTCAAATATTACAATAAGGTGTGGAATGGGAATTTAACCAAAATTCCAAGGAAATGACCACACCAATCCTGTCAATCCATTACTAAAAGAATTGTCTAAGAGGGCTATCAAGTATGCATAAATCTAAACAAAGGCACAGAAAAATCAATATAATTATATCAAGGCATGTAGTCATAATATGGAAACCCCAAAATAATTCAAATAGAAAATAAAAGATAAAAAATTAAATACCACATATACAATAAAATCCAATGTCATAATCCTAAGTTGTGCAAAGAAGTATGAAGTCAAACTCGATTGACCTCAGACTAAGAATCTAAATGACTAATAGAAACACTAAGAGCAATACCTTTAGTAAAAGGTAACACAACTCTAAGAGATTGATCTGACTGTATTAAAAGACTAATAATCCTAAATCGAGGATACTCTATACACTAATGGTCGATCTCTCTACAGTTATGACAAACCGTTAAAGATCTAATCTGGCAATAAACACGAGATCAGCCCAATTGGCTAACCAGCTCATGGCTAGGCACTCCCTAGACCCATGACCAATCACCTAAAAATCAAAACATGCCCTTGGAATTCTGTCATGCACTGTACCTGCTATCTAGAATGGAAGACATGGCCTTAAAACCTAGGATGAATAACTCATAATGTCCTGATCAAAACTCTATGTACAATGACAATCACGACACACCTAAATGGTTCTGATAGATTGTAAATAATGTTGGCCTTTGTTGGGAGGATCCCTACCTCCGAATGAAGTACCAGAAACACAGTATTATGGTCATGGCCTCTTACCGCTACATCTATATTCGTTTATTTATTCACTCTTTATAGCCTTTACGAGATAAAAAACCTAAAGGAAATTACATCTAGATATTATCGAATATTTTGACTCGAAGCAGAGTGGCGAAGACAATCCTTAGGTTAATCCATTCACTATCTTATGCTTAGTAGGACATAACATAGGTGTATTCTTTCCTGCATAAGAAACCTAATCTTATAGTTTGAAATATATAAAGAGCATTGCTGAACATCAACAAAACCAACTTAGCTTGAGATTACTTTATGTACCACACATCACAACTGACTGTAAAGTATCCATAAATAGGATGGGAATTCCTACCAAATACCTAAAAAGTTGAGGTTATCCCAAACTCTGCCAAAGCCTAGATAGCCCCAAATGCTATGGTTGATACTGAAGATTCTCAATATAAATCTCCAACTCACTAGTTTGACTTTAAGATAACACTCTAGTGATATGTGTAGTAGTCCCATCCATATCATTTGAAAAACTTGTGCTATGCATTTGGAAAAGAGTAGAGTCAAAAGAAGTACTAGACACTCATAAAAGTACAAACACTCGATGAGGAATCAAGAATGGAATTTACGAAGAAATACCTATAGCCTTCTTAAGATAGGATACATATGTCTCTGTACCGATGCATAAGAAACCACTAAGAACTTAGCTTTTGTACCAACAACACTAGTAAAATTAGCTCTAATACCAATTTCTCATGATCTAATTTATCAGTTCATGATGGTACCTACCGTAATCCACTAGTAGGTAAGCCAACCTATAGTTTAGAATAACTAATAATGGAATAAAAAGAAAAGCAAAAAGCAAAATTAAATAGTAATGAGAAAGGAGACAAATAAAAATTAATTATATCTATAAAACCTGGTGAAGTCAGTATAAGAGCTTCCAATATAACGAGAATACAAGTAGAATACAAAAAAAACAAATACAACCTGTCTCTAAAATATATATATATCATTCTAATAATAAGAGGGAGAATGGGAGCAACTCCCAATGTCAGAGCTCACCCCAAATCTCCATTTCTTAGATGTTTTGCATGAAGCACACATCAAGTTCGATAACTCCCACTGTGATCTATAGGTTGTAGAAGTGTATTATGAGTACAAAACATGTGTTACTCAGTAGGCATTGATCGAATAAGCTCCAAGAATAAAGCAAGTATAACTATCATGTAAAGCAAGAGGATAGAAACACGTTACCATATGTATCTAGTTAATATACGATAGTAAGATGAAGGAAAATGTGTATGATGTACAAGTACAAAGAAAGATATACACAAAAAGCATATATAGTAATACAAAGTAAATGATATATATACATAATATTAAAAGTGAAAATAGTTATGTATCGTAATTTTAGCTAAATCATAAAGTTCTACCTAAAGGAGATAGCCTAACATCATAGAGGTCATAGAAAGCATGAGAACGAAACCCCAACATGAAATATGCCTCTAACCATGAAGGTTCATAGTCATATGATAATCCAACCATTGTAACAAATCTTACAAAAATAATGAGAACAGGGATTAGAAACATACAGACAATCAAGGTACAATGCTATAATCATCATGCCTCAAATAATACAAATATTCATAAATAAATATAATAAGCTAGCCTAGACAAACAATAACCTAAATGAGCCCCCATTAGCTCAAAGTGTACTTGCAAACACTAAGAAAATAAAAAACATAACTTGTACCTATCCAGGCTCCTATAAGACTGCTAGATATAGGCACTAAATAATTATACTAGCAATAAACAATGTACAATAATGAATGAAAACCATCAAAACAAATAGGTGATTAAGGGAAAACCAAATACTATATCCGACACAAATGTCATAATGTACCTAGTGTATACACTTCTCCCACTTAGTAGCTCACAAAGGAAGGACCAACGGCGACCATCGTTCTCCAATACTATGACTCATTTGATGAAGGAGCCTAGGGAATTAAAAATATCTGTATACACTACTTAGTCTACATCCAATACTTTTATAATCTATCATCATAAATCTGCTCTATCTAGTATCAGTGAAAGATTTATAGTATCATGAAGAATGCCAGTCTCAAACCAGAACTTATTAATGAGTATCTATAAATCTATTGCTAGAGATTGAATTAGGGACTCAAGTGATATATTAATGTAGAAAGAGTTGGAATCTTCCTTGACCAAAGTAAACAAGTAGTGGTAAAATAGATTAGATCCAACATGGACCGAAAACAGTCTCAGTTTATGTTTCCAAAGTAATATGTTTAGTTTAAAATAAAAATGCATAAGTCAATAATAAAGATGGCACAACTTACATTTAGCAAATAAGTTTTATAGTTTAAAATTAGGAATAAATCACATATTAGAATATCATTGTAAAACTAAGTTTTCAGTTGGAATTGTGCCACTAATTAGTTAAAATGTGCCTAAATGTACGCATGCCATAACTTATATCAAAATATTACCACTGCAAGTGTTTAAGCATCTATAAGCTAATTCATAGCTTAATCAAAGCATAGAGGACTAACCTGGCATCCAACTGGTATCATAAAATTGGACTCGAGCCAATAATATGCTACTTAACAAGATACTGATGCCATTAATAGAGAAACTAGTGTAAACAAGAACTTAAATATACTAGAAATGTCTAATTGGGAAATATCACCAAAAATACTAAGTAATATAATAAATCTTATATTAGAGGATTCGTTAAGCAAATCTATGGTTAGTTAAGTCTATAATCAAGTGTAATAGTACCATACAGCTTTAGTAGGTACTCTAGGTTAACGTTCGAGCCATGTTTCTATTCTAAATCCCTTATTAGGTCAAATCATGATATATCAAGGTACAAGCATAACCTATTATTCCTACCTAGCATGTAAAATATACAATACACAATATCATAAGGATAAGTAGATGGAAGACTACTTTGATGTCAAACTGCATTATCGAGTTGTCCATTAATTACATTGCTCTATGATCCCAAAACATCATTATGATATAAAAATATAACTTGTATTGGAATATCAAACACTGGACCTAAAATTAGGTGAAAAATAAGTTGTAGTTCCCCAAATAAAATCTCAAAATTAAATCTATTATGAGGTCATTCAAAGACTAAGGAATAGCTGCTCGGAAGTTGAGCATAAATACAGTCTCAATTAAGGCTAAAATCATCCCCAGAGATAAGAACAATAAGAGGTAAAACAAGAATTAAACAGAGAATTTAGTTTGAAAACTTACAAAGAATCATTGGGAAATAATAACTTAAATGACCTCTACACATTCCCAACTCTAATTAATCGATTCCCGCACTTCTTTGAGATTCTTGGTCTAATAATAGTTGAACTGGACATTAAAAATAAAAAATCTCAAAAAGAAAAGAATTAAATACAGCCAGGGAATTAAACATTGTAATCATGAGGTTTCCTGGTCACTAATGCGATGACTAAGAAAAATAACCATCGTGAACATAGGGAAGAATTTGCTATCACGATCCAAACTAGCGCATCTTAAGCTTACCATTGACAGCAGCCCACCTCCTTATCCTAACCTCAAGAGCACAATAATAGCAATAAAGAAGAAGTTAATCAATAGAGTAATAAAAGATGAAAAGATAACTCCAATGAAAACTAAGAGGCAAAACAACAACCAAGCACATTTTTCCACAAAAGACTCTAAAATGATAATAATATCTAAGTCGGGACATTCCCTTGACAATGACCAAGAAGAATAAAAAGGTATTGAGTCAATAAAGAAAGCATAAAAAAATGATAAGACCTTCCCATGGATGGAGGCTCACCACTTCCCATCGACTCAACATATGTGCTCAACCACCTAATGCTACACAAGAGCAATAGAAAAGACTTTGAACCCTACATCATGAAAAGATGTAGCATCGTAGGACGATCAGTGGGATAAGCATCGGCATACAACTCAGGGAAAGTGATAAAGTAATGTCCTTTCTAAAATCAATCAAAACCACATGCATCCATTCATACATAAAAATATAGGATGCCAGAATAAGGACAAGAGTCATGAACATGTGAGTATATAGATTTAACCTAAACAATGTAGCGTGCTCCATTCTAAAGGCGTCCATGGGCTATATGGGTTGAGCTCCCCTGCTGAAAGGGACCCAATGCATGTCACCCACACCAATTATGTAAAAATTATGGTGGGAAAACTAATAATACCAAGGCAATAGTCATATATATACATATATATATATATATATATATCAAACATGCATCATGCACATGGTTATATAGACCCCTAACATCAACAATTGTGGTTGCTAGTGTTCATACCCTTGGGATTTACTCCTTTATGATGAGCTACACAGTTCTTTTTTATCCCCAATTGAAACAATACGCACATATGCCAATCCATTAACCTAGAAGTCACTCATTAAGTCATTAACCACTTGGTATCGTCATATTAATATACTTGCAAGCTAAATTAATTATGCCAAACCAATTCACACAACCAAATTGGACTCCCAAGTTCTATTTAAAATACAAAACCAAGGTCGTCCGTAACCATATTCATATCTATTTATCCTTTATAAATTAAAACGGGTTCAAAACAAGTTAAATTATGCAATTGTCCATTATTAAAATCAACATTATAAAGTGGTTTAAGTTTAATGTCAATTTCGAGAAAAATTTCTTCCAATTAGAGGAAATCCATGCCCCCATTCCAATTTTTTAAACAATGCACTAATTCAGTCCCAAAAGCATCAATTTAAATATGAATAATTGATTTTAAACATGCAACAATTAATTCAATCACTAACAACCAAAAATTCCTCAACCCAATTTTAAAGCCCCTAATTAAATCACGTTAAAATCCATTTAATTAATGCCATAATGTAAAATTCAAATTCAGGAAAGAGAAACATAACTAAAACCCACAAAAAATTAAAGATAATTCAAAGTTTAGAGTCTGGATAATGAATGCACTATGAAACCCTTGAATGTTCTTGGGTTTTTGAGTTTAAGAGAGAAACAAAATGATTTGATCTTTAAAAACTAAAGGAAATGGGATATTTTATGTTATAAGGCCATACAAGGGGTGAAAAATTCAAAATCCCCTTACCCTAAGTGAAAAAAATAAAAAATAGACTATATTAAAACACTGGCGTGGTACGCCAATATCACAGAGGTTAGCTTCTGAACCCCTTGCAACAAATCCAAAATTTTCTTAAATTACCCTTTTTACATCACTAAATATAATTCAAGTCAAAAATTGACATATAATATGCGGGAGGAACAATAATAAAATCATTAATGTATTAAGTGGTCTCACATTATAACCCCTTAGGATCATTCATCCCAGAATACACCAGAATCAAATGGCAAACTCAGAAAGTGACAAGAGTAAAACAAAACTCATACCTTAAGAACTTTCATCCATTATCTGAAATGAGAATGAATACTTATCCTTCTTATCTTCCTCGTCTTCCTATGTAGCCTTTTCTACCTTTTGATTTCTCCAAAGAACCTTCACCGAGGCTACATCCTTTATCCTCAATCTGCAAACTTGCCATTCTAAAATTTCAACTAGGACTTCTTTATAAGACAAGGAATCAACAACACTAATGTCCTCAATCGGCACAATTAAAGATGGATCACCCATACACATTTTCTACTTGAACACATGAAACAAGGATGAATGGAACCCAAACTTGCTGGTAAATCTAACTCATATGCCACATTCCCAAATCTCTTTACAATCTAATATGGTCCAACATAATGGGGACTGAGGTTCCCTTTCTTCCAAAACCACATCACACCTTTCATAGGAGATACCTTAATGAAAACCCAATTAGTTACTTCAAACTCCAACTCTTTTTGCCTCATATCTGTATCAGCTTTTTGAAACTTTGAGGAATCTTAAGTCTTTCTCTAATTACATTCACTTTCTACATGGCTTGTGAACCATGTCAGGACCAAACAATCTAGTCTTACAAAGCTCAAACCATCCAATAGGAGACCTACACCTCAAACTATAAAGATCAGCAAAAGAAGCAATCTGAATTCTAGAATAATAACTATTGTTTTACGTGAACTCAATAAGAGGAAAATGATCAACCCAAGGCCCTTAGAATATCCTCCAAAGTCTAGATAGTATGCTCCACTAGCCCATCTATTTGATGGTGAAAAGTGGTGCTGAGGTTCATATGTGAACCCAAACCTTCCTGAAATAAATAACAAAAGTAAGATGAAAATTGCGTACCTCACTTTCAAATAATGGACACTGGTGCACCATGCAACTTCTTAATCTCGTGAATGAACAACTTAGCATAATTCCCTCCCGAGTAGTTAGTCCTCACTGGAAAAATGTGAGCAAACTTAGTCATCCTATCCACAATAACGCTAATAAAATCTTACTTGATTATGAGATCGAGGAAGACCCCTAGTGAAATCAATATTAATTATCTCCCATTCCCATGTAGGAAACTATATCTCTTGAGATATACCACCAGGGCTAAAATTCTTAACCTTAACTGAAAAACCATATATTTGGAAACAAAGTTTGCCACGTCCCTTTTTATATTATTCCACCAGTAAATCTCCTTCAAGTCGTCATACATCTTTGTCGAACACAGTTGAACTATTTATCTAAACTCATGAGTATATTTCAAAAATCCTTTCTTGTAGCTTATCAACATCAAGAAACATAACCTACCTTGATACCTCAAGATGTTATCTCCCCCATTCTCAAAAGGCCTAACCTTTTGCTTACCCATATCATCATTAATCTACATATGTATGGAATTAAAAACTTGTTTCTCCTTTACCTCAGCACAATCACTTCCCCATCCCTAGAAACCAAAATATGAACTCCCAAGTTAGCCAAACTATGAATGTCCTTAACAAATCCTTTTTTCTCCTAAAAAATATGAGATTGGACCGCCGTAGACAACCTGTTAAGAGAATCAACAATTATATTAGCTTTACCTAGATGGTAGTGCAATCTTATGTCATAATCTTTAAGAAATTCGAGCCACCACCTCTCCCTGAGTATTAATTTCTGCTACATAAACTCATACTATATGCTCTTATGTGACACGTCCCAAACCAAGGACGGGCCATGTCGGGTATCTTAAGTCCCATGTGGATAGGAAATCACCCACAACAACTAAATGAACCAAACACCACGTACACCAAAGATAGATGAATCCCAGACATATAAAAAGATAGTGTTCAATAGCTTATGAAAAGTTTAATGCATATCTATAACCGACAATCAAAGATCATCCAAACAACTAATAGACACTGCCAAATAACCACAATATTCAAAACAAAAACTTCTAAACAATAATTCAAAATGGAATATTGATAAAAGGTGGGGACATGACCCTGATAACAGAAAAATATAAGTCTGAGATATAAGAGGAAAAAAACACAAAATGTAGAATTTCGATGCATGGGAGCTCACCACTTTATTGTCAACTCATGAGCTGATACTAAATCCTAATCACTGAGCAATAAATGTAGAAGTATGATAAATTCTTGCATTGCGTGGAGATACAAAGGTAAAAGATGCTTAGCAAGGTGAACGGTAGCATGTAACTCGGGGATAAGGATAACATAATGACTTGATAAATTGGTCAACATTATTCAAACCAATGCACATAATCAGATGCATATATATATATCACATGCCGAGATAAGGAACAAGGCTTAACATGCATTTTTAAAATATTATCCTCGATTGTGTAGTTCAAACGTTATATAGTAGTACCCACAGGCTATATGGGCCCCAACTCTAACTCCCTGGTTGGGTCCCAGTCTTCGTAGTCACATGAACCCGAGAATAATCTCATATATATGCACACGAGGGACTCAAATCTCCCAACATATACTAAGGTCACTTAAGCACCAAAACATATAATTATTTACGGGTGACTCAAACCTCCCTAATCATGAATAAATAATAAGGAACGGGACTCGAACCTCCCTAGTCACTTTGACCCCCGTGTTGGCAACTACGGTTTCCAGTGTCAGTCAATTGGACCTCTACTTTTACGACTTAGCTACACAACCCTTATTAGAGACCAATTAAAACATTTATCACACAATCCCAATCATGAACAATATTTCATAGTAAGGCATACATTGTTAGTATCGTACCGTTGAGGAAAATAACTTAGGGAAAATAACTACCTCTATTCATTAATACAAGGTGAGGGTACCAATTCTCTTTGTTCATTAAATCTTACCGTTGTGTTTCAATTAACTCTTTATATCATCCAATAGTTCAAAACTAGTTCAATTTTTCAAATTCCCACCTTTATCATAACTCAAAACTAATTTCATACTACGGGGTTGGGGTCATAACCTCTTCAAACTTCACTAGTTTGGGAAAATCACAATTCATTAGTTCATTCACCATACCTATTCACCCAAAAGTTTAAAACTATAAATAAAGCATGAATAATCATAATTAAATCATGATAAAACAGTATTCAACAATAAGCATTCAAAAACCACAACCTTTTTTTTCAAAACCAAATAATTCCATGTGAACAACACTTATATAAATATGTTTTTTACCAAATTAACAACCAGGAAAGAGTCAAATGCTTTTAAAAGTAGGATGTATGGAGAAAAATCATCCTTGAAATCCCTAATTGAGCAACTTCTTGAAAACCATAAGTGTTCAAGACCATCAGTAATTTGAAATTGTTGAGAAGTTACTTTAATGTGTTTATGGGGGCTAATCATACCCTAAATGGGTTATAAGACTTGGGTTTTAAGTTGGGTAAGATGGGACATGTCTAGAATGCCCTTAACTTAAAAGCTAAAAAATGGTTGCCTTTGACTATGAGCCAATCATTGACTCATAACCACTATTTACAACTCATTACCACTAGTCGTAACCAAGACAGTACAACCAAGGAAACATACACTGTTGATCTTACGACTCATCCACAAGAATCATATAGGACTCTATGACTCATAAGGTCTAGTCATAATCAACACAAAACCCAAATTAGGACTAACACTAGACACCCTATGATTACACTTAATGACTCATAACATATCCTTATGGATTTTAGTAAGCCACTCATACTTAGAGAAGAATCTAGCCACAAACTTGCTGATTTGGTTCCGACTTGTCCCAATGACTCATCAGGATACCCTATGACTCATAAGGTGAGTCGTCACCAAGCAGTATGCTCAAAGCTCAAAAAAATTAGGGTGTTTCAGTTCTCCCCCACTTGGATTATTCTTCCTCGAATGATGTGGCAAGGCATTTATAAGCACAAACTAACTCCACATACCTCTACTCTTACCTTTAACAAAGACAAAAAAATAAAGATTCTAAGGAAATAACCCTCTTCTTTAATAAAGACAGAAAACAAAGATGCTAAGGAATACACATACCTTAAGCATGATTATTCAAAGAGGAAATCAAGAATGGATACTTGGACTTCATGTTCTCTTTTTCTTCCTAAGTAGCCTCTTAAACCATATGGTTCCTCCATAGAACCTTTACTGAACCTACGTCCTTCATCTGCAACCGATAAACTTCCCAATCAAAAATTTGAACTAGCACTTCCTCATAAGATAAGGAATCCAAAATACCTACCTTCTCCAAAGGAACAATCATTGAAGGATCACCCACGCATATTTTAAACATGAAAACGTGAAACACTGGAATGAATGGAGCTCAACCTAGAAAAAAACTAAAGTTCATATGCAGCATTACCAACCCTCTTTAAGACCAAGTACGAGAAAACATACCATGGACTGATCATCCCTTTCTTCCTAAAGAACATTACTCCCTTCATGGGGGATACCTTTAAGTAAACCCAATCACAAACACTAAGCTCTCTTCTCAAATCTATGTAGGACTATTGACGACTTCGGACAGATTTAAGATTATCCTAGATCACCTTCACCTTCTCAATAGCATGGTGAACCAAATTCGAACAAAACATCTCAACCTCACCAACTTCAAACCACTCGCTGGGAGACCTACACCTCCTACCATACAAGGCCTTGAAAGGAGCCATACTAATACTAGAGTGGTAGCTATTATTATACACAAACTCTATAAGAGGAAAATGTTAACCCCAACTATCACCATATTCAATAAAAAAATCTCTAAGCATGTAATCCAATATCTAAATATTCATTTCCACTTGCTCATCGACTGCTGGTGGAAAGTAGTACTAAGGATAACCTTAGTTCCCAAACCTCTCTGAAACGAATGTCAAAACTTTGATGAGGACTGAGTACCAAGATCTTACATGATAGAAATAGGCTACCTATGAAACTTTACATGATAAGAAATGAGTACCACAATCTGACATTATATAAACAGGCGCCTCATGCAACTTCACAATCTCCTGGAGAAAAAACTTCTCTTAGTCTTCTGCGAAAAAAAGTGTTATCACTGGTAAGAAGTGAGTAGACTTAGTCATCCTTTCCATGATGACCCAAATCAAATGAAAATGATTATGATATAGAGGAAGAACCGTAATGAATCCATTTTAATTACTTCCCACTTCCATTTAGTCAACTCAATTTATTGATACAACCCTTCAGGTCTCAAGTGCTCAACCTTCACTTGTTGACACATGATGCATTTAACAACAAAAGTAGCCACATCCTTTTTCATATTATTACTTCTATAAATCTCCTTAAAATCGTGATACATTTCTTTTGAACTTGGATAAATAGCATAATGCAACTCATGAGCATCAGGAAAGATCCTCTCTCGTAACCCATCTACATCGGGAACACATAATCCTCCTTAGTACCTCAAGATACACCCTTTTGTTGACCCATATCTTTCTTAAGTTTCATTAAGAAAAGATCCAAAACCTTTTTCTACTTTATTTCAATACTGAGAGAGGACTATGCCACCCTTTACACAAACACACCTATTCTTTAGAGTCCAAGAGGTAAACTCCAAGGTTACCCAAACAATGAATATCATTCAACAATTCATTCTTATCCTCATCCACATGAGCTAGAATCCTCATAGATAACCTACTTGGAGTATCAACAAGCACATTAGCTTTACCTGGGCTGTAACGGAGACTCATGTCACAGTTCTTTAGTAACTCAAGCCACCAACTATGCTTGAGATTCAAATCTTTCTAGGTGAACACATATTGTAAACTCTTATGATTAGAAAAGATATCTACATGGACTCCATACAAATAGTAACACCAAATCTTTAATACGAACCCCACTGCTAACAACTCTAAGTTATGAGTCGGATACTTCATGTCATGAAATTTTAACTACGTAGAAGCATAGGCCACCACCCTACCATGAAACATCAATAAGCAACTAAGTCCCACACGAAATTCATCACAATAAACCAAAATTCCATCATTACCCTTGGGCATGGTCAAATCTGGAGCTGAAGTTAACTTATCTTTTAGCTTTATAAAATTACACACACAATCATCATATAACAAGAACTTCACCTTCTTCTTGGTCAACATAGTCAGCGAGGTATTTATATAAAGAAACTCTCCACAAACCTCTTATTATAATTGACTAAACCTAAGAAGCTCCAAATATCAGTTGGAGTCGTGGGCATAGGCCGTTTCTTAACCACTTTAACTTTCTATCGATCCACCATGATCTTTTCACTAGAAATTACATGACCCAAAAAAGTAACAACTGTCAACCAAAACTCGCACTTAAAAATCTTAGCATTAAAATCATTATCTTTCAAGGTTTGGAACAATCTAAGAAGGTGATCGTCATGATTCACCTCACTCTTGGAATACAACATAATAGCATATATAAATAAGATGAGGCATAAGTCTAGAAAATAATGAAAGACCTTATTTACCATTTCCATGAATGTCGTCAGGGCATTAGTCAAACTAAAAGACATCACTAGAAATGTAAAATAACCATACTACATTCAAAAAGTAGTCTTAGGGATATCCGCCTCACTAATTTTCAACAGAAGGTACCTAGACCAAAGATCAATCTTAGAAAAGAGCATAGCACCCTGAAGCTGATAAAACAGATCATAAATCCTCATAAGTGGATACTTGTTCTTCACGGTTACTTTATTCAGTTGGCTGTAATCAAGAGACATCCTAAAGAATCCATCTTTCTAATGCACGAAGAAAACATAAGAACCCCACTGAGACACACTAGGGAAGATAAAACCCTTGTTAAGGAGGTATTTTAGCAGCTCAATAAGATTCTTCAACCTAGTTGGAGCTATTCTATAAAGAGGGATAGAGATAGCATGAGTTTTTTGAATAAGGTAAACCCCAAAGTCAATTTCCCTATCGGGAGGGACAGTAGGAAGATTCTCAGGAAAAACCTCAAGGAATACATTAACCATAGGAATAAATTGTAAAGAAGGACCCTCCAAGTTAAAATCTATAACTCAGACCAGATGGCAAATACATCCCTTGGAAATTAACTTCCAGGCTCTAAGATATGATATGAATATTACCTTAGGCACTATAGAACCCCCTTCTCACTCAATGATCAACTCATTAGGGAATTTAAAAATCTAAGGATGTATAGCACGAGTTCAACCAGTCTATCCCCAGTATGATATTAAAATCATCCATGTCTAACACTATCAGATCTACCATAGTTTCTCGCCAACCAATAGATACCACACAACCACTATACACTCTTCTACAAACAACAAAATCCACGATTGAGGTAGAAACAAAAGTGGGATCAGGGATACACTTAAGACCAAAACCAAAATGAACAATAAAAAATGAGGTCACAGAAGAAAGGGTAGACCTCGGATCTAACAAGCAACACAAATTACGAGGAATGAGTCATAACATACTAATGATTACATTGGGAGCTACTTTAGAGTCCTAGCAAGTAGAAAGAACATACAAGTGATTTTAGCCAGTGATGATACAAGAGGAAAAAGTAGTACCCTTTGCTGCAAGACCTGATAAAGTGGCAATGAGAATCTTGTTTTCCCCTGAAGCAACTTTAGAAGGACAATCCCTCTACAAATGACCAATCTGACAATATTTAAAACATTTGTTCCTCCTCTTTTCACAAAAACCATGGTGCACTTGCCCGCAGAATCTACAAGGAGGATATGATATAGCTGACTAAGCCCCACTAGCCTTAGATTAGGCACCCTTTGCCCTAAACCCACAACTATACTGAGAACGATTATCACCCAATGACTTTGGATAAGGATCACTATCCGTAGAGTAGGAAACACAACTTCCCCACTCCTTCTTAGACCACTTCCCACCATCTCTACTATTCTTCTACTGACCTCTAACCTGATAAAAAAAATCTTAACTTCTTCTTCTACCTTTCCCCTATCTCCCCCCATTTTTTCTTATCTTCCTCAACCTACTGCATATACACAATCAATTTGGAGATATCCATATATTTATTCAATAAGGCAACTTTACTCTAAAGAATCAAACAACAGGACAACACAAAAGAAAATTTCCTCATACTAGTCCCTATGCAAGACACTAACTAAAAGGCATATCGAAACAACTGATGGAACTTCAAGGCATATTTCTTGACCATTATCCTTCCTTGCTTCAGATTAACAAACTCTTTTGCTTTCTCCTTCCTTAACTTCATAGGAAAGAAGCGGCCCATAAAAGAACTAGAAAAGTCATTCCACAGTGCAAATTTGGAAACGTTCCCCCTAGAAAATTCCCATTCCTTAAACCATTTGTTTGCTACATCCTTTAGTTGATAGGTAGCAACTAATACACCTTCTATAATGGAAGCAAGTATCACACAAAAGATTTTTTCCATCTCATTAATAAAGTTTAGAAGATCTTTCTCAACTTTAGAACCAATAAATATAGGAGGACTCAACCTCGTGAATCAGCCAACACTAGTGTCCTCAGAAGATAGAGTAACAGAAACTACATTCTCAGACTGAGAAACTTCCATCTGAGCCTACATATGAATAGACTGGCGACATTATGCATACATCAGCCTGAGAAGCTCGAGGAGGATTAAAGAGGACTGGTGGAACTCTAGAAGGACAATCAGGAATTAGGCCCCTAGACTGGGTCTGTAGCCCATTAGCAGAGTGTGTCTCATCAGTATTGTCCTCAAGTGGGATAGAAAATTTTCCATGAGTTTTAGAACATCTGAGAGGCATGATCTTATAAGAGAACTCATGGGAATTAGAGGATATTTTGAGACCTTAGACTCTAGAGCCCAAAATAAGACAACAAAAAAAGGAAATATTCCTAAATGCCTCGTAGCCTCTCCTATGTATGTGTGGCTAACTACACATCCATAAAAAAGACTCTACTTGATAAGGCTTTGTAGATACCCAATTTACTATAAACCTAGTCTCTGGTACCACCTTGACATGACTTAAACCAGGGCCAAGCTGTATTGGGTATCTCATGTCCCACGTGGACTAAAGATTAACCCCTATACCTTTCCAAACCAAACACTATACACACCAAAGACAGATAAATCCTGAACATATAACAACATAGTGTGCAAATAGCTTAAGAAAAGTTTAATGCATAGCTATAACCGACAATCTTCGATTGTCCAACCAACCAACTTATATCGCCTAATAACCAAAGTAGTCCAAACCAATTTATCTAAACAATGACCTAAAACTTAATATTAATAAATTGTCGGGACATGCCCCTTATAGTATCCAAATAAAAGTTTAAGACATAAGAGGGACAAGAATTGAATTGTAGACTTTTGATGTATAGAAGCTCACAAAATTGATGTCACCTGATGAGCTGAACCAGAATTCTAGTCACTGAGTAGGAGGAGTAGGAGTATGTCTAATTCTTGCAGCGCGTAGCGATACAGCCTCCAAACACATTTTGTGGGGTGAAATCTAGCTTACAACTATGGGATAAGGATGACATAATGACATGATCAACAGTTTAACAATATTCAATACAACGTACATAATTAGATATTTATATATATATATATATCATATGTCGAGATAGGGAACAAGGCTTAACATGCTTTTTCAAAAAATTAGCCTGGATTGTGTAGCTCAACCGTCAAATAATAGTAGATATAGGCTATATAGGCCCTAACTCTTACCCCCTGGTCGGCCTACAGTCCATGTAGCTCCACAAACTGGAGAATAATCTCATATATATGCACACGGGAGACACAAACCTCCTACTACATACTATGGTGACTTAAGCACCCGATCATGTAATGATCTATGAGGGAATCAAACCTCCTTAATCATGAAATAATAATTAGGAGGAGGACTCAAACCTCCCTAGTCACTTTGATCCTCACATTAAGAAATATGGTTTCCAGTGTCGATCACTGGATCTCCGTTTTCACCACTCAGCTACACAACCCTTATTAGAGCCTAATTAAAACATTTATCACGCAATCCCAATCATGAACCATATTTCACATTAAGGCATAAATTATTGGTATCATCATACCAACTACACTTGTAAGGTAATAACAACATGCCAAAATAATTTTCCATTTATTTGGGGAAAATAACACCCTCTATTTATTAATACAAGGTGGGGGACACTGACTCCCTTTATTCATTAAATCATACCATTGTGTTTCAAATACCTCTTTATATCATGCACTAGTTAAAGACTAGTTCAATTTTACAAATTGCCACCTTTCGCTTAACTCAAAACCAATTTAATACTATGGGGCTGGGGTCATAACCATTTTAAAATCCACAAGTTTGGAAAAAAAAATTCCATAGTTCATTCACCATACCCATGCACCCATAACTTCAAAACCATATTTAAAGTATGAATAATCATAATTAAATGATTGGAAAACATTGTTCAACGATAAAGATTCAAGACCCACAACCCTTGTTTTGAAAACCAATACAATTCCATGTGAACAACACTTTAGTACACATGTTTTTTAACAAATTATCAATGATGGAATAGTTACATGCATATAATAGTAAGATGTACGAAGAGATATCACCGTGGAAAGACCTAATTTATCAACCTCTTGAAAAGCGTAAGTGGTGTTGACCTTGAGGAATTTAAGAGTGTTTAGAAGTTACTTTGATTTTTTATATGGGCGATACCCTAAAGGTATTATAAGACTTGGGTTTCTAGTTATGTAATGGTGAAATATCAAGAATCCCCTTAACTTAAAAGCTAAAAAAAGGGTCGCCTTTGACTATGAGGAAACCACAGACTCATAACAACTCCTTACAACTAGTCTAAGGTAATACCACCAAGGCAACATACAGTACTGACTTTACGACTCAGCTACAGGAATCATAATGGGATCGTACGACTTGTAAGGTCTAGTTGTAATTATCACAGAACATAAATTAGGACTTAAACTAGACACTATATGATTAAACCTAATAGCTCGTAACCTATCCTTATGGCTCTTAGTGAGCAACTCATATTCAAAAAAAAATTTAACAATAAATTTACTGATTTAGTTATGGATCATTCCAATGACTCAGCAAGACCCCCTATGACTCATAGGGTAAGTCATTACCAAGGCAATGAGCTTGAAGCTCAAGAATTTTCCAAGGGCCGAAAATCTAGGGTATTTCATTAGTATATAAATAAATATCCATATGCACACCGTACATATAATGGCTTTAAATTTTCAAAGCAATAATCACAACCACCAACTCTATATCATTATTGGGATAATTCCTATCATGAACCTTAAGCATCCTTGAAGCATAACCCACAACCTTATCATGATGCATAAAAACACAACCCAGTCCCATACAAAATGTATCACAAGACACAACAAAACCATCAGTACCCTTAGGCGGGGTATTAACTGGCATAGAAGTCAAGTTGTTCATCAATTTCTAAAATCTACATTCACAAGTATTGGAACACAAAATCTTAACCTTTTTCTAGTCTTTAAGAGTCAGCAACACAATTCGGAGGTGATTAACATGATTTTCCTCACACTTAGAATACAATAATATGTCATCACTGAAGTCTATAACAAACTAATCCAGAAACTATCTAAAAACCCATTTCATAAGATCCACAAAAGCAGCCAGAGCATTAGTCAATCCAAATGACATAACCAAAAACTCATAGTGACCATACTGGGCTTGGAAAGTAATCTTGGGATTATCAACCTCCCTAATTTTCAATTGATGGTAGCCCAAATGAAGATAACTATTAGAAAAATACCTAGCACCCTGAAGCTGATAAAAAAGATCATTAATCCAAGAAAGAGATATCTTCACTACAACCTTATTCAGCTGGTGATAGTGTATACACATCCAAAGAGACCTATCTTTCTTTTAAAGGAAAAGTATAGGAGCATCTCATGGAGATACACTAGGATGAATGAAACTCTTATCAAGGAGATCCTTTTATTACTCTTTTATCTCTTTAATTCAGCCAAATTCATTCTATAAGGGGAAATAGAAATAGGATGACTATGCGGTAGAAGATCAATCCTAAAGTCAATTTCCTTATTGGGAGAAATTCTAGAAAGATCATAAGGAAACACTTTAGGAAATTCAATAACCATAGGTACAGATTGCAAAGAAGGACTTTTTTAGTAGAATCCTTAACCTAAATTATATGATACAGGTACCCTTTGGAAATCAAGATCCAGGATCTAAGATAGGAAACATACCTCTCTTAAGGGACTAATGAAGTATGTTCTTATTTTAATAGCAGCTCATTAGGAAAGTGAAAGCTAACATTTTGTGTCCTACAATCTAGTGAAGCATAGAATGAGTAAAGCCAATTCCTTCCCAAGATAAAATCAAAATCAATGATATCCAATTTTATCAAATCTACCAATGTCGCCCTTTGAAGGATGAACACCACACAATCCCTATTGATTTTTCTAGCCACTATAGATTCACCCAGTAGAGTAGAAATAGAAAAAGGGTCAAAATTATTTTCAGGACAAAAGAAAAAATGCATAGCCATATAAGGTGTCACATAATATAAGGTAGAACCCATATAAAGAGAATAATAAACATCATTGTAAAAGAGATGGAACATACCATAACAAAATCTAGAGATTCCTTAGATTTGTGGCGAGTAGCTAGTGCATAAACATAATTCTGAGAAATTTCGATACCAGAAGTAGCACCCTTTGGTTCAAGAGCAGAAGATGCAACAATCAAAACTATATCAGTTGTAATGGAAACCCTGGATAAAGGACAAACTAACTGCATGTGACCAAGCTAACAAAAATTGTAACACTGATTTCTGCCCTCCTCACTATATCCATGCTTAAGTTTTCTACAATAGCAACAATGAGGTTAAGGTTGGGCTGACTGAGCCCCACTAGCCTGAGATAAGGCACCCTTGTCCGTAGTACTACTGCTAGCGTAGAAATGATTATCACACAAAGGCTCAGGGTAAAGAGCACTAATTGGTAAATAAGAAATTCCCTAGTTCTTTTTCTTGGTCCACTGTCTACCATATTTCCTAATCTTTTGTTGACTCCCAACCTACTAAAAATACCTAAACTTCTTATTCTACCTCTCTCCTATTTTTACCTGCTTCT
The DNA here is from genome assembly GCF_002878395.1 of Capsicum annuum. Lineage (NCBI taxonomy): Eukaryota > Viridiplantae > Streptophyta > Magnoliopsida > Solanales > Solanaceae > Capsicum > Capsicum annuum. Next base: position 81,232,150 of record NC_061120.1, on the reverse strand, counting down.
CTTTTACATCCTTAACCAGCTACATATAAAACACTTGCCTAGAGATTTCCATATCATTATTTAACAAAGTGGCCTTATATTCTACCCCCAAATCACGGGACAAACCAAAAGCAAACATTCTCATTTGGGACCTCATGTTAGCTAATAATTCTAGAGAATAATGGGAAAACTGCTGAAATTTCAAAGCATACTCCTTCGCACTCATCTTCCTTTACTTCAAGTTAACAAACTCTTCTACCTTAGCTTCCCTTAACTTCTGAGGAAAGAAGTGACTAGGTAAGCCCCTTGAAAAGTCATCCGATATATCCTTCTCAGCATTATCACTCCTCATTTCTTCCAACTCTTCATACCACTAATAAGCTATATTCTTTATTTTATATGTAGCAAACTTAACACCTTTAGAATCCGTAGAATGCATCAACCTTAAAATCTTCTCCATCTCATCAATAAACCGTTGAATATCCTTCTAAACCTTAGAGACGGTAAAGGTTAAGGGATTCAACCTCATAAACTTTCCAACCTGGGTAACCTCAATTGAATGAGCAATAAAACTGACACGGTTCAACTAACGAGACTGTAAGGATATAAATAGTATGATGGAACTCCACATTAGATATATCTCTTTAAGGTGACTAATCATAAATGTCATCATCATGGGAGCAGGGACCCTAGATCGAGTCTGCACTCTATAAGTATGTTGAGTTTTCTTCACATTCTATTAAGATGGAATAGAGGTTCCAACAGAGTTTCTACAAACATCATATCTTCGAGGAGGCATGATCAGAAACACAAGGAAGCTAGGAGTTAAAGAAGTATTATAAAACTAGACTCTATAGCCCTAAATAAAACATAAGAAAGGGAAACATTCCTAAATTCCTTGTAGGCTCCCCCTTATAAGTGTCATATGCAACAAACCTATAAAATGTACTCTACGCAACACAACTTTGTGGATACCCAATTACCCTAAACTACACTAATACAAAGCATGTTATGACCCAAACTAGGGCCTGACCATGATGGGTATCTTAAGCCCACCATAGACCAGAGACCACCCCTTTAGCCTAATGTCAAAAGCACAATAATAGAAATAAAGAAAAACCCGATAAAGATAGTAATAAAAGATGAATGAATAACTTAAAAAAAAAACTAAGAGAGAAACCAAAAACTAACCCACACCTATTCACAAAAGCCCCTAAAACTAGAATAAGATCTAAGTAGGGAGATGCCCCTAACTATAACAAAAAAAAACTTACTGAGTCAATAAAGAAAGAATAATGAAATGATAAGGGTTATAAAGAATGGAGGTTCACTACTTTAAAGAGACTTAACAAACATGCTCAACCACCTAATACTTCACCAGAGCAACAAAAACATCTTCAGACCCTACATCATGAAATAATATTGCATCTTAGGACGGTCAATGTGATATCCACCGTCATGTAACTCAGAAAAAGTGATAAAGTAATGCCATTTCTAAAGTTATTCAAAACCATATGCACACATCATATATACATATATTGGATGTCGTGATAGAGACAAGGGTCATAAACATCTTAGTTTAAAGATTTAACCTGAAAAGTGTAGCTCGCTCCATCCTAAAGGCACCTATGGGCTATATGGGTTTAGCTCTTCCTAGTAAAAGGGCCCTAATCTATACATATATCAAGTGTGCATCAAGAACACTGATATATAAACCCACAATGTCGGTAAACATGGTTTCCAGTATTTATCCCCTCGAGACTTACACCTTAATTTTGGGCTACATAATTCCCTTAAACCCCAATTAAATCAATTTGCACATAAACAAATCTATTAACCCATGATTCATTCATTAAAGAATTTACCACTTTGTATCATCACACCAATATGCTTGCAAGAAAAATTAATTATGCCATACCAATTCACACAACCCTATTGGACTCTCAATGTCTATTTAAATTCAAAAACCAAGGACATCCAAATTCACATTCATATCTATTTATCCTTTAAAATATTAGGGAGATTGTTATGAGTTATCTTTACTTTTATGTTTAAGTTGTGCATCATTATTTTCATGTTTCAAAGTTTAAGGAGTATCATTCCAATGGTGCTTATGTGATTCTTTAGGAATTGGTTGTTTTTTATTAAAATATGATATTTGAGGAGAAGTACATAACAAATTTTGATAGACAGACTAGATAATTGAGTTCTAAGTGTACTGATTTAGTAAAGGTTTAGTGAAAGCTTCATCTAACTAAGGAGGCTACATAGAAGACTATAGAAACTCTAAAGGTTGAACCACACACTGAGGGGCTAGGTCCCTCAAAGAAAATCGCATGCAAAATACAATAAAGAAACAAGGATCTAAGAAACAGTGTAGGAATAATAAAAATACAAGATTTTAATGTGGAAACCCCCTTGTTTAAGGGTGGAAAAACCATGGATTTCCCTCATAAGGTTAAAATAGTACACCATAACCAAACTCTTGATTATAGACTCGACTATGAACCTAAATTTAGGTTCCTCCTACTTACAATACCTCAATTACAAGAACAACTTGACACCGCTACCAAGATTCCTAACCAACAATAAGCTTAGGCAACTCTACCTAAGCATTTCTCTCAATCAAAGAAAACACTACTCTTATACCATGAGTAGTTCAATTACAAATTAGTATTTGATTTAAGAATAATTTCTATTTAAGCACACACACTTACTAAGTACTTGAGCAATGTTGAAATTCTTAGTTGTTGCCTTATCTTCTCACTTAATCTCTCCAAAATATTTGAAAAAAACATTTGATGAAGAAGTATCTTTTTTCTTTTTTAGATAAGTAATGATTAGGGCTGAAATGTCATTGGACTAGGTGCCTTAATCATTATGAGCAACACCAACCAGTTTGTTACACAAGAGGACAAAATTATGCAGCTACGCATGCCAGCTGTACTATAGTCATGAACATCTAGGGACGTGGTCCTTTGTAGCCATTTACTTATCATTAAAACTACATATAACAATTTCCCCCCTTTTGTATGATGACAAACTAACCATAAAGCCTTGAGCATCAATTCATCTCCGTCATATTTAATTAATGTGATTACCACTCTAAAGATAAATATTCCCCCTATCATCATGCTTCCATCATCATGTAACACAGGGGCCTGGTACCTTTATGTCATTTTGAAGTCCCTTACCACTTTGCACCATAATTTATCTATTCAACTTCAGCATATCATATTCTTCCCTCTATTAATATGCACTATATGAGCGCGCAACACACAAAACACCTGGTCCTGACACATGAAGTAAGTATTCCACTTTTTGGCATCATTGAAAATGATTATTAGTAAACCAAGAGTAAAGATAAGTACAAGTTAATTAACTCATGGCCACTGCGGTCACACTAAGATGAAGATCAACTTTAAAATAAAAGGAATAGATATGGCATAAAAGCATAATTAATTCATTATTAGAACCATTAAAATATACCAAAAAACATCAAATAACTATTTGCAAAGGCCCCAATAGAGACTGACATAGGAAACTGACACAATAGGACTCAGATAGAAGGGGCCTTTGGGGAGAGCGAATTTAGCTACATGTTGATTCTAGTAGCCTCAACAGCATGAGCATCCAACAACTGTTTAGTGAGGGTCTTTACTTTTGCATTCAACCCTTAAATATTACCAGTTAACCTTTGAATTTTTATACTATAAGCTCTTCAGTGGCACCTCGTCCTTCTAAGTAAAACTTCTAAATTAATAGTTTCAGGTCATAGATTTCAGTGTTTGTTACTGCTAACACAATACTCAACTCCTCCATTTCCTTTCCCAAACTTTCTTAAATAGTTAACAGCTCAGATACTTAAGATACTAATTTAGCTTTGCCCTCTATGCAGTCATTTTTCACAAGGGTTGTCAAACTGAACCTTTGTTTGATTGTTCCTAAAATTCCCTTTTCCTAATTATTCATAAGGCATACCATGTTTTTTTCTTTCTCAAATTTTACTTTCTTCATGTGTTCTATCATCAGAGAAGGTAAGTTTATCAACTTAAACTTACTCAAACATTCTATCTAAAATAGGTCTGCACCAAAGGCAGTGGTTTTTTTTCTAATCATGATAATAGAACCTTGTTGAAGAGCTCAAATATAAGTAGAAAGTCACTAATTAAAAACTTCTTTTTCATAGTAGTTGTTAAAGTTCCACCCATTTTTTAGGCTTATATCATAAGTCCAGTGGTAGGTTTTTCCTTCACAATCCATTTTACTCCTATAATAGGTGAATATAAAATCCTTCCCAGTGCTTTTTTATCTAGATGGAATTATTTTATTTGCACCTTATCAGTTAAGCTTAGCCCATCATTTGAGAAATCCATGGATTAATAAAACTCTCTAAATTCAATTTCAAACACCATAGGAGTGTATACTTCAAGTGGATGAAGCTAACCTTCATGTTTCACTTACTGTACCAATCCCACCATTCTCGGTTTCTCATAGATCCTTGGATTAAACATTCTCCTAGATAGCGCTTTCTAGGATTCCAAGAAAGCATTCTTTGCTTCTCTAGGAACAATATATTATTTTTTCTCTTTTTTTCTTCTATTTGATTCAATATATAGTTCATCTTTCTTCATCAATTTTTCTATTCGTAGGACCAGGTCCCATAGAGACTTTCTTTCTTTTAACAACAATATCTTTATTTTTGCTTACAACAGTACTATTAGACTTAGGACTTGAGGATCTCTTTCTGTCATCAACATGAACCTCTTGTCTTCTCTTTTTAATTGCAATAATAATATCAGAATCAGTATCATTTTCTTCTCTAACCTCCACAGCTTTAACATTTTCATCATCTACTATGATAACTTTCTAGAGTGTTCTTATTTTAGTGGTAATATCACTTTTTAATTCCTTCTCTCTTCATTATTTTCTCTTACAGGTTGCTTCCATATACTTACAGAGCCTTTTCTGGGATCATAAGCAGTTAAAAAATAGATTCTCAGCTCCTAAATTTATGGTACCAAGAGGATCAATTTTCTTTACAAGAATTTCATCATTGCATATTTGGGAAAATATGGATTTTAACTCAGAGCCACTAAGGGAACCAGATACAGGAAAGTTTTCTAATTCTTTAGAACCTACCAGTTCTTCTGGATCAATGGGAATTCATAAGACATTATAGGGCTCTAATTATTTTGAGGATGGGGGAATTTCTGATTGAGAGGGTTCTTGTTCAATTGGTGAATTAAGACCTTGATTAGGATAACTCAACAAGAACTTTAATAGATATAGGATTGTTAATAGGTACTTGTTCACCTAGGGTTTTTGGAATTTTAAGAGAATATGAGGTTGATAGAGCACTTTGAAAATCTTGTGGATTATTTGAAGAAGGCTTTTTTATGGGGGTTAAGGATGATGGAGTTTCTGCCATCTTTAACTTTTGTGGGTGAAAAAAAGCAGTTCAAATTAGGATTGAATAATTTAAAAGGATATTTTGAGTTGATTAGGAAGATAATGAAATAAATGAGTTTTGATTTTATAATTACGGAAGTGACCATTGGTCATGTAACAGGTACCCTTTTTGTAAGATGCATTTAATCACAAGAGGTGCGACTCCTCAGTTTAGAAGTAAATTTGACAACCCTTGTTTAGTTGTGATTAGACATGTGTCCAATTTTTAATTTTAAGGTGCATTATTTTGGTACTAACCTGAGATCGGACCAACTCCCTCTCATTTGAATTTAATTTCCCGCTTTTGTTAGCTTTATTTATTCCCTTCCTAAGTTGTTCCCCTGGTTGTATACCTGCAAAGGTATCAAACTGAGTTAGAATAATATGCACCTACTTTATCATGGATACTTTCTCCTTGACATGGCCAATTTTAAGGAGTGACACTAACTCAGATGTTAGGTTAGGGTAATTTGATCAAGATCAGTCTCAGTTTGGTCTTTAAGAATAGGTTTGAGGACCAGGTCCTAGACTTTACTTTACTCATACTACCTCAAGTTTCTTCATATAAGATGAATTTTTTTGGGACCAGGTCCCTTAAAATCATATCTTTCAATAATGAGGCATTTCTACCTTAAAGTGTCTTGAGAGAGAGAACATAGTCAGAGCTTTCATTATCAAGATTTGAACCTTTTCAATCAAAGAGTTATTTTTTAATGCAATTGTCTTTCTCATACATGGAATCATGTTCACAAGTTGTTTTTTGGAACTCCTTTAAGTTTGAGTTCCTTGTAGAAGGATAATGGTGTGATCAAATCCTTCTTGATCCATCTAGGTAGTGATAGCTTCTTCTTTACCTTTTTTAGAGACTTGAAGCCCTTAGGATGTGCATTCTCCTACTAAATGCATCCAGTACTCCTTAATTTAGCCTTAAGGCAGTGTTGACTTCATTCTTTCAAATATCCATTTCTTCCACAATGAGTACACAAAAGTTTGTACTCTTTGCTTCCAACACACTGAGCACCCTTTCCTTTAGACTCAACATATTGTAATTATTCTTGATAGAATAGACCTCCACAACCATTAACAACTTAACTAGCCAGGTCCCTTTCTAACTCTTCATTCTTGTGGAGTGCAAACATACGGAGTTTTTGAGATTCCCTTATTTTTTAATCAAGATTAATTTGATTCCTTGAAGCTTACTTCTACCCTTTTCCATCTAAATCATTTCAGTTTTTTAGTTGACTCATATAATTTAGATTCTCTACTTTCTTTTCTAAAGCACTCTTCTTGGCAGATAGTTCACATACAGAGTCAATCAAGACACTATAAAGCCTTTTTATCTTTATAGTAGTGTAATAGCAAGATTCTCTTTAATATTAGAAAGATTTACCTCTTTGTCTTTTTCATCCTAAATATTTTCCATAAATGCAAACAATAAATTATAGATAACTGGACTATTTCCACTGCTCGCATAGAAACATCTCCAGTCTTTCCCTCTTCACCTGAATCACTGGGAGAGTCTCCCCATGATGCCATATCCTTTTTACGGCATACTCAATTGCTGCCTTCATTTTTGTATTTTAAGAGACCTATTCCCAATTCTTTCCCTTGTCACTTCCTATCTTGAGATACTCCTGATAATTAATTATCTGCGTTGGACAATCTTTGATAAAGTGCTCAGGACTCCTATATTTGTGACATATCTCAGCATTGTTTTCTTTTCTACTATTGCTTCTTTCTCTTTGGAACTGAGCACTCTTCATCGTTGCTTTGAAAATTCTTCTTTCTAGATAGAAAATAGTAGTTTCCTCTTTAGCTAAATAAATTTTGGAAGCTTTTATTGCCAGGGATTTTTCCCTTTTTTCATCATTCTTATTTATCCCTTTCTACTTCTTGAGCCCATAGGTTTTCAATTTTCTAACTGTTTCATCCATGGTGAGGGTCTTTAGGGTTTTGGATTCAGTTATTGCATATACTCTGTGCTCCCAGGAATTTGGAAGAATACCAAGAATTTTCCTTAATTGCTTATACATGGAATCACTTCTCCCATGTAGTGAAGGTCATTGGTGATAAAAGTGAATATTGTATGCATTTCTTTGATTGTTTCTTATTTTTCATGGTGAAGGTTTCATATTGAGTAGTTAGTATGTCTGCATTATAATCCTTCATAATAATAGTACCTTCATGTTCAGTGCTCAAGCAATCTCAGATCTCCATGGGATTTTCACAGGTTGAGATCCTATTATATTCGTTAGGCCTTGTTCCATAAAGTAATAGTTTCTAGACCTTGTATTTTGTATGAATTTTCTTTCTATCTTCATCATTATATTTTCTCCTACCTTTTACTACCATTCTTGTTATTTCTCCTTCTTTGACTTCTTTAACTGGGGCGTGAGTACCATCAACATTATGTCCATAAGTTCACTATCTTCAAACATAATTAAGTCAAACATCATGGTTTTCTACAACCCATATTATTATTCATTAAATTTAGGTGGCCTAGGGGTGTATTCCTCTTTTTCTAGGTTAGGTGGAGTAGCCATGCTAACCTAGACACTCTAGGTGTGAACCTTCTAGAGTGACTTTGCTGTGATACCAATTGTACAAATCCAGAGGGTTGGACTAAATAGTGAAGGACTATGTCCCTCAAAGTAAATCGTAGGAAAAATACCATAAAGCAAACAATAATTAAGAGATGGTGTTGCAAGAATAAAAACACAAGATTTTAACTAGGAAACTCCCTTTCTTAAGGAAAGAAAAACCATGGCTTTCTCTCACAAGCTCAAAATAGTCCATTATAATCGAACTCTTGATTACATACTTAACTGTGAACCTAAATATAGGTTCATCCTTCTAGAAATACCACTATTACAAGAACACCTTGATACCTCTACCAAGATTCCATCAAAAAATAGTTAACTCTAATAAGCAACAAGTGTAGGCAACTCTACCAAAGCCCTTCTCTTAACAAAATAAAACACTACACTTATAGAATGAGTAGTTCAATTAGAAAATAGTATTTGACTTAGGAATAATTTCTATTTAAGCTCACGCACTTACTAAAAAGTTGAGCAATGTTGAAATTCTGAGTTTTTTCCTTTTATTCTATCTTAAGCTCCCCAAAATATTTTTAAAAATCATTTAATGAAGAAGTATCTTTTTTCTTTTATAGATGAGTGATGATTTGGGATAAAATGTCATTGGACCAGCTTTCCTCATCAGAAGGAGCTACAACTGCCATATTGTTACATCAGAGGACAAAACTATGCAGTCATGTGTGCTAGCTGTTCCATTGTCATGAACATCTAGGGACTTGGCTTTTGTAGTAATCTGCTCATCATCAAAACGACATATAGCAGAGATAGAGTCAGACATGCGAAGTAGATATTCCCAGGTTATCAATATTTTTTGTACATTTTCTAATCTTATATTCAAGGATAAACCTGTTTTCTTGGTGGATGATGCAAGAATCCATATGTTAAATTTTGGATTTTTATGCATTTTTACTATTTTCTGCCTTTTCATAGTTGTATTTTTACATTTATTGTTTGTGTGAGTAGGTGGTATGCATTTTTAGGTTAGTGGTTGTATTTTATGAATTTTATTATTATAGTATGTGCTGAAGTTGGTAGGGTTGACTTTGGTCAACATTTAGTGATATTAGCATTATTTAAGAATTCTATCACTTTTGTTAGATTCAAAATGCCATTTCTTAGTTTGGAGTCCGGAGGCATTTGTATGGATTTTGAGTCATTGGATAATAATTTGGAAGTTTATAAAGTAGAGTTCACTTCAAGCAATAGCTGTTAATGAACAATCTTATTGGTATTTTTTATGGTTTCAATCAGTCCTAAATGTCGATTTTGGTCTAGTAGCATAGCTAGTATATGTTTAGGGGATTTTGAATAAATTTTTGAAATTTGGGAAATTTTTTACCATTCCATGTTGTTGTCAACTATTTGTTGGTGATGGTGAACCTTTATTTTTGTATTCACGAAGGGTGTGTGAGATAAGTCATTGCAAACGTAAAGAGTGGTTTGTATTTGCAAAAGAGGGAAGAATTGAGTTGGGTTGGTTCGAAATTTATGCTGAATTAGCCAATCATGAACAAAATAGGCTCAAGTTGGAGTCTAGTGTTTGCAAAGAAGGGATCGCTTCTAGTATTACATATGCTATTTTTGACTTAAAACCCCATAACTCAAATTTTTAAGCATTACAACTTGACTTTGTGGGATTCAAGGTGATTTTTATATTACTTTAGTAGGTAAGCTCTAAACAAATATTTTAACATTTGGTGATGATTATTTTAAGATTTCATCTTCAAATCTTGGATTTCAATATGAAAATTTGGATTTCCCCGATGAAGTTATGAAATGGTATTTTGATGATTTCAAGATTTATTTTAACTCTATTTTCAATGAAATTTTAGATTTTTAATCCCTAAGTAATAGATAAATTAATTTTTAAATAAAATTCTACTTTTTCTCTGTGGGGATTGGGATTGACTTTTTGGACGCAAAATAGGCCTATAGCAATATGGGTTTTATTGGACTCATATTTACACAAAAAACTTGTTATTAATAGATTGTAAGTTTTTTTGAAGTCATTCAATAGGGAAAGACTAGTCCGTGATCATTGGTGGCTTGTGGTTCAGCTCCAAGGTAGGTTATGACTTAAATTATTCAGAATTTTCTTGGGTGTAGACTTATCATGTAAAACATACTATGACTAGGATAAATTAATGATTGATAATGTAAATTTAGATGGATAATTGTGGTGTTGCCTAAACTAATGCCTATACTGTGTTACTGATGTGACATAGGAATTTTTTACTTGATATTGAGGGTTATAGCCTCTTTTCAAGAGTTAATTAGTATTTTTAGATTTTCCAAATATTTGTTGCATTTGAATTCATCATATCATTGAACATACATTTTTATTCATCTCATGGATATCGATGGTGCTATTAAGAGAAAATGAACCACTTTCTACTGATTTGGTCAGATGCATTTTCTGAATAGTGAGATATGATACTCTATTGATTTTGTCTAATGTATATTTCAGACAGTGAAATATGATACTCTTGAGGCATATTTTGGGTGGTGTGTTATATTTACCTGAATTTAGGTGAATTATCTTTTATGTATTTTTACAATTTTACCCTTTTTATAGTTGTTACATGTTGATTTTGGGTGGTGGGGGTGGTTCTTACGATTCTCAAGTCCTTCAGGAAGGCTTTGGGTGAGTTTGATGTTATTTAAAAGATTTGAGAGCTAATAGTTGGCTTCGGTCAACATTTCTTGATTGCAATTCCTGATGTAAAAATGAAATGCGGCAACAAATCCAGAATGTCAAATTTGATTTAGTAGCATGGATGGTCGATTTTGAAATTTTATATCTCATTTTTACCCATCATTTAGAAAATAGTGAAGATGGGTCCTAGGGATAATTTTACAAAAACAATCTTTTTTTAAAAAAAAATCCAATGATTCCATCGGATTTGGAACATGTTTTATGATCAATTTTCACTATTGGTTCATGTTAATATTGTTCCAGATGAATCTCGAAGGTCGAAAAAAATTTCTAATCTTCTGGTGTGGTCTATGCATGTGGTCAAAAACCCCTCTAATTTATTGTAGACCCGTAGAAAATTAAAGCGATTAAGAATTGAACTAGATTGGCGAATGTGAGAGAAATTCAAAACATTGTGGGGTTGGCAAGTTACTATCATAGATTTATTAATTGTTTTTCTATCATTGCTTCTCATATGACCCACCATACTTATAAGGAAGTTCCTTTTATATGGGATGACAAGTATGAGGACATCTTCCAAAAGCCCAACACCTTATTTACTTATGGCCAATACTAACCCTGCCTTCATAGGGTAAGTATTTCATTATATATTATGTTGCCTTATGGTTAGGTTTAGGTGTTTTTTTGATGGAGAATAGAAAAATGATTTCTTAGGATTTGATATAATTTAAGTATTATGAGAAAAACTATCGCACTCATGATTTAGAAATGCCAACTATAATGTTTTCTTTGACTATCTAGAGGCACTCTCATTACTAGGTATGATGAGCGATGAATTTATCGCTCTATTGCGCTCAATATTCATGAACATTACCATGTTTCAAATGAATAAAAGAGACCTACTTATGATTAAATGCACTAATATCCATATTTTGCAGTCATATAGGTTACGAGATGGAAAGATGTGGACTTGAGCTAAAAAGGAACAAAGAAAAAGAAATGTACTGCAGCTAGAAGACCTGGAGCTGAATATTGTCAGCAACCATGATTGCATTGATTTAAAAGTGGCCGTGGTAGCTACGATCACGATGAATTTGATGCAATCACAGGCACGCAGGATTTAGCTTAGGGGCAGCTTCATAAATCTCAGTAGCCATCCCCAAATCCTTTAAAATGTAAAAACCCTTTCCCATTTTTAGCATTCTAGAGACTAGCAATACTTTGAATTTGAAATTGAAATCCTAAATTAGGAAAGAAATATAAGTTGATTTGGAGACTTTGATTTTGATATTTATGAAGAATGGACGCCTTAAACAACCCATTTGGTGTATGTTTCCCTCTTTCCTTTATAAGTAGCTGAATCTTTTAGTCTTGGGATTATGTTGAACTAAGGTGCTAATTAGTTGTGGATTGTAATGTATTTGTGTACATGCTAGTTAGATGATAATGGGTTATACTATTGGTTGATTAAATTTGTTGGTATTTGTTGGTAAAAACCCCCCAATACGTACATGGTTTTGTGAGTGAAAACTCCATGTTTCTTAAATGGCCAAACCATCCTTGAAAGAGGGTTTGGGTGAAATTTAGGAACCCTCATCATCCTTGAAAGAGGAATGTGGGAACCCAGTCAATAGTATACAATTTTTGGGTTTAATCTACTTATTTTCACTATTTTAGACATAAGGGTGATTTTGTGGTTGATTTTGCCTTGGGTATCACCCTTGAAAGAGGGATGCCCTAATTGAGGTAGTGGGTGAATATGGTTGTGACACTTGTTAGGTACTCAAAAGGGTCAAAAATTGAAATCCATGAGGTTTTATTGAGAAATTAGCCTCTAGGGCCCTAGACCTAACCTACCATATTAGAAGTTTACTACCATGTGCATGAAATCTAACACACCCACATCTAAGTTTCCCTTAGGTAGACATGTCCCAAAATCCTTCAAAAATATTGAAGTTATATAAAAGTTTGTTTCTTAGTTTGTGAAATCAAGTCACTAGAGATATGCACTCTCCCTTAATTAAGTCCCCCCACCCAATTTTCAATTACGTCGTTTGCTTTACTAACACTTTGTGTATTATCTTAGCAGGATTTAACTACCCACAATACTAGAACTCTTTTTTCACTCCTAGTATATTCGACCACAACAAAAATTGGGATATTTCCAATGGCCATCTACTACAACTTTATATGTTATAGGTTAGCATTATAAAGGTGAAATGTGAAGTGTTAACAGACCACTGCAACCTATATATGTTCACCTAGAGAGATTTGAATCTATGATATATCAGATATATGGAGTTGATTAAGTACTATGACATCTCAGTCCTATATCACGTACGTAAATCCAATGTGTTGGAAGAATCACTAAGATAAAATCTTGTGAGCATATTGTGTTTAGAGTTCCTGGAGGTATGGAGGCGTCTATTAGCAAGAGAGGTAATATCTTTGGCTAATAATTTTCTATGATTGTAGGAAATGAGAAAAGGAGGGGTTCTAGAATATGTGGAGGTCAGGTACACATTCTATGACAAATCAAATATACACAATTTGGGGACATGAAGTTAAGCAACCTCAAAGAAAAGGTGTTACATGGGGAGACAAGTGAGGCCATTCTTGATGATAAGGTAGCCTTGAGAATTTGAGAGCTCTTGTGTGAACCCTGGGTAGCAAAGTTGATTCTAACTATTTTGAAGTCGCTCACAATTCAACATACTCTATACATCCACGTGCTTACAAGAAATATATGGACTTGAGTAAACATTATTAGTGGTGAAGAATGAAGGAGGACATTATACATTTTATAATTATGTGTCAATACTACCAACAAGTTAAATAGGAACAGTGAAAGCCTGGTGGTAAATTTAAGAGAATGCCCATTTTAAAGTAGAACTATAAAAATATAATTATTGATTTTGTAGTTGATCTCCCAAAGACATTGAGGAAGTGCATTTCTATATGGGTCATTGTAGATAGATTTTCTAAGTTGACTCATTTTATTATTTGATAGTAGACTAAAGTACGCACAAGTTAGCCACGATTTGTATGAAGATAAGTATAAGGCTACAAAGAGTACCAGTGTTGATTGTGTCATATAGGGGTACTAAGTTCACATTTAATTTTTGGGAGAGGTTTCAGTCAGAATTAGATTCTAGATTAGACATGAGCACAACTTTTCACCCAAAAATCGATGATCAATTTGAGTGGACAATCAAAGTCCTTGAAAACACTATTTAGTCTTGTGTTATTGACTTTGAGAGATAGTGGAAACAATACTTGCTATTTTGTGTATTTGCCTATAGTAATAGCTACCACTCTAGTATTGATACGGCCCCTTTTGAGGACTTGTATGGTAGGAGGTATAAGGGTCTACTTGGTTGGTTTGAAGCATTCTAAGTGAGTCCTAGGAGAACTATCATGCTTAAGGACTCAATGGAAAAGGAGAAATTTATACAAAAAATTTTCACAAGGGCTAAACATTGAGAGAAACAATATGGAGACAATAAGGTGAGAGATGTGAAGTATGAGAAGTAGGAGAAGGTGCTCTTGAAGGTATCACCCATAAAGGGTATAATGTGGTTTGGAATGAAGGGCAAGTTGATCCCAAGATACAAGAGACCCTTTTAGGTTTTGAAAGTAGTGGGGTCAATAGAACAAAGTTGGCGTTCCCACCTAGTATATCTGGACTTAACCTAGTGCTCTATATTTTGAGGCTAATAAAATGTCATAGGGATGGTGATCACATCATTTTTTGGGACACAAGTTATTCCTTGTGTAAAGGTTTGGAGGAAATATTCTATTAAAGAATCTACTCTGGAGATAGAGATGGACATGTGCAAGTGATACCTGTATTTGATCATTGATTTAGTTACATTATTTCTTAGATTTATATATGAAGTCTAATTTCATCCAGGGATGAAGGAGTGGTAAATTTATATATAATGTAACGATCCAAATTGTCAATACGTTGAAAGAGGGGATAAAATTTGCACTTATAATTTCCTTAGCAATTTTTTATTGAATTCAAGATTAGTGTAAGATTGGATGATTTTTGAGGTGTGTCAGTAAAATGAAATCTAGTATGAAAGTGGTGCATGTAAGTGGAGTTTGATATGATATGAAGATATACAATGAGTTTTAAGAGATCTATCAAATTTCAACACTTGAAACTTAGTTATAGAACTCTTGTTATAGTGCTTATCATGGATGAGTTATTTTAAGATATCATAATTCATGAAATGTGTTGTAAAATAAGCATAATTTAAGAAAGTTCCTGAGTTTATACCTAATCTATACCGAAACTACAACTCCAATTGAAGATAAAATAGTCTCTATGAAGTAGAATAACCCAACTAAGGTTGTGGTCAAACCCAAAGGGAATACATGGATCTATATATTTCGTTTGCTAGAATCAATGAGTAGTATCAAGAGTAAATGGGGGGAGGGGTTGTAGTAGTAATAATGAACAAGTAACTCAACTCAAATTATTCGGTTGTAAAAACTTAGAAACAAACACTAGGATTGTGTTCCCCCTAGTATCTAACTCAGTAGGATTCTTGTGCTCAATCCAACTATCAAATTGTTGTATGTATAATCTGGTAAGTTAGGTATAAAAAATCGCCTCTCAACATACTTTGGTTAATTTCACTCATGTCCTCTTGGTCTTAGAGAATTACCTTACTAACCCTTATATTGGACCTTGTTTCAAATATCTCCTCTCGGTCTTATGTTGATTAGATTTAAGTTGATCGTCTTAAGTAGATAATGTAGGTAAGCTTATTTTGGCTATTAATCCCAAATCACTGTTGTGATATCTTTTTCCCAATCCCTACCTCATTCTCAGGTTCATAGTGAATATAGGTTAGATCCTAATATTTTTAAACATTAACAAAGTTGTAAGTACAAACAAACCAATAATGCATGTAGCAATAACTATGTAGAAGGATTAGACACTTCTTCTACTTTGTTATTTAGTCAGGGATCCCAAAAACCGAACTATGAGAATTATCCACTCATATCTGTAATACAATAAAGGTAATTAATAATTGGAGACACTCAAATAATATCACAATAATCAATGGATAAAACCTAAAGTCTTTAACATAATAAACAACAAAAATCAATACAAAGCAGTCCTAAGATAAAAATTTAATCGTGCAATCAAGTATATGTTTGTAAGTATACAGAGTGCATTAAAAAAAACTAAAAAACTTCAAAAGAGTATATATAGGTTACATGAAATGCTAAAAATTGAAACCCAAATGAAAAAGGAAAAACTGAGGTTTTTGGTCACCTACTAATCCACCTACGGGTCGTAGGTGGAACCTACGGACTCTAGGTTGAATCTACAGACCGTAGGTGGTCCTAAGAAGGTGCCCCTTATTCTCTAATGGATTTTGAACTCCTTGGACTTGGTATCTCTGTAACCTACTCTATCACCTACGGACTGTAAGTTCCCTATGTAAGTGATAGTCTTAGTTTCTACACTTGTAAGAATTTGTACATCCAATTTTTGATCACTATGTTGGCATAAATGCACAATAAGTGGTACATATGTTCCAAACGCACCCAGTAAGTAGCCTAAAACTTAAATTTTCATTCTTTTCTTCTGTTTAGGATCCAAAACCTAGTTTTCTGCCAAAACATAACAAAAACACATCATATCAAACAAAACAACCTAAGTAACTTGCATATTTTCATCGTTTTAAGCATAGAAAGTTCTATGAATCTGTATTACATCAACACCCTAAACATAGAGCATTTGTATGTCTTCAGTCGACACAGCAAAACAAAGTAAAACAATGATGATTAACTTGGAGAACTCTAACTTATCTAGGCAGTTAGTTAACACTTTGAAATTAAAAACATTACCCCTTCCTATTTCAACACTTCAAAGCCAATTGTGTATAAACATAAAGCACAATAATGTGACATAAGGGAATCAAGATATGGCATTAGCAATTGAAAACCATGCATATATACATTTTACACTACAAAGATAAGTAAGCTTCTTGCAATACAACCCATGTGCCCTCACAAAATAAAAGACCCCCCGATTCATATGAAATATTGCAAGTCAATGCGTGAATGGTCAAGGAATACTCACTCTCAAAAAAGAAGTTCCACCAATCTTCATAAAATACCATAGACTTGAACTTATTTTATTTACCTATGCTTTCAGACAGCTGAGTTGAGATCATGATATGCTACTTTCGATGCTTGAAATAACAAAAATATATAAGTTTCATAGGTTGTTTTGCAAGATATGATGGGTTTTGTGTATGTTTTGTAGGAAACTAGGTTTTTGATGTTAAGTTCGTGACAATATGAAAACTAGAGTTTTTGCCGACTTACTTGATCAATTTTGGGTATTCATGACACTTTTAGATGTACGTGACAAAAGAATGTAATGAATGTTGAAGATTTTAAGCTTGGTTATAAGTATTGGAAGGCCTGACACATACCTAGGTCTACATGTCGACACCAATAGCACTAGTGATATGCACTCTGCCTTAATTAAGAAACCCCCCTCCCATTATCAATTATGTCGTTTACTTTACTAATAATTTGGGTATTATCTTATTTGGATTTAATTTCCCTCAATACTAGAGCACAATTTTTCACTCCTTGTGGATTTGACCTCAACGAATGTTAGGATATTTATACTGATCGTCCTCTTCCACTTTATATAGTATAGGTGAACATTATCAAAATAGCACTGTTGTTGGTGAGTCAAATTTAGTTTTTATTTGTGTGGTGTTAGTTCTTACTTAAGGTATACCCATAGCATACATGGAACCATGAGCGACAATGCTATTTTTGTCGGGTCTTTTGACTGCTCTCTTGATGATGAGGGGCAAATCAATGACATTGGTCATTGGGAAATGTGTCTTTCATATCACAAGAATCATGTTGCATATGTTGTAAATGAAGGGAATTTTGGGGGGGAAATCTTATGAGGACCCCAACCTTCATTTGAAGAATTTTGTAGAGGTGTGTGCACTCTTTGATATTGCACACATAACCCAAGAGTCCATCAAGCTTCACCTTTTCCTTTTTTCTCTAATGGGAGAGGCAGTATTATTACTCTGATCTCTTCTGGGCTAGTCAATTACTTCATAGGATGAACTCACCACAAATTTTCTTAACTAGTATTTCCCATCATCCAAAATGCTTTAATTGAGGAATGAAATCAACAACTTTAGGTAATTGAGTGGAGAGCCTTTGTATGAATTATGGGAGAGATTCAACAAAAAACTAATGCAACGTCCAAACTATGAGGTCCCAGAGAAGATGCTTCTTTAAATTTTAGACTGTGCTCTTCAACCACTCGACAAAACTATGGTGGACAATGCAGTGGGGGGCTCTCTTGTGAAGTTGCATTATCATACTGCAATAAATTTGCTTGATGAGGATACCAAGTAAAATTGAGGATGGCATACCTGATATGTTGAGGCCCCTAAGAGTTCTCCCACTAAATCCTTGGATGAAAAGGAACACAGGAAACGAGACAAAAGGAGGGAGGAAAACATGGCTAAAATGATGAGACAACAATAGCTTTTGACAAAACATGTGATGGGAGCACCTGCTAAAGAGATTAATGTCTTATAATCAAAAACCTATGAAGATGATTAAGAGGTTAAAAATCTTGATGAGGAGATTCTGTACTTAGCACACTAACAGGGGGTTCTCGCCATGCCTATGAAAGGTAACGAGGGAATCAAGGTTTGACATATCGTGAACATGATTATGATTGGAGATATAGAGACAATCACTGTAAGCTCTATGTGCCTCCCCATGATCGTGCAAAGATCAAATGTCCAAGTTTCATTGACCTTAACAAGTACAAATTCAAACATGTTTTGGCAAAAATTATGATGAATGTGGAATAAATGGACAAATGATTCTTTAAATAAAAAGAGATTTTTTTCAACTCTCCCAAACCATTGAGTCTTACTCTGCTTCCATCAAAGAATTGGAAACCCAAATTGGGAAAATTTCTACTCAAATAAATGTTAGGCCAAGGGCGGACTTTCTAGTGACACTATTGTAAATCCAAAGAATAAAGCTCAAGGTTTAGCAATAAACACTAGAAGTGGAAGGATCTTTGGTGATCACTTAATAGAATATTTGGGTGAAAAAGGTCCTAAGGTTAAGCTAAAATATGTACCACCAAAATCTCATGAAAAAAAGGCCACGAAAAATAATGGGTGGAAGTTGACGATGATATGGTTGAGAATGAGAAACCACAGAATGATGGAAGGCCCACAGTAAAAATCCCTCCCCCCATTTCAGCAATAGTTGCATAGAAAATAGAAGGGTGACAAACTCAGGAAATTTATGACATGGCTTTGCAATCTTTGCATAAATATCCTATTGGTTGAAGAGATCCAAGAGATTCGAAGATATGCTAAGATCATGAAAAAGTTGATTTCATAGAAGAATCTTATCAAATATGATACAATTAATGTCAATAAGGTTGTGTTTAAGAATAAAGACCCCAGAGCTTTCACCAACTCTTGTACCATCAGATCACATATGTTTGCTAAAGCTTTATGCGACCTTGGTGAAATTATCAACGTCATGCATTTTTCCATATATAAGAAACATGGATTGGATGCCCCAACTCTGAAATCTACAAGACTTTTAATGGCGGATCAGTCGATCAAGAGACCAATTAGAATCTTTTTTGATGTTCTAGTCAAGGTGGACAAATTTATACTTCTGGCAAACTATGTTGTTCTAGATTGTAACATGGACCAAGATGTACCCATCATCCTTAGGATACCTTTCTTAGCCACCTAAATAGCCATTGTTGACTTATAAATAGGGGAGATAAAGTTCAGGGTACATGAGGATGAGGTTTCCTTTAAGGTTTGCAAAATAAGGAAATAACCTGTAGTACTTCAAGTGATATCTGTGGTTGATGTTGACATTAAAGAGTTGAATGACAGGGATTTTGAGGATCTAACTTGAGAAATAAATAATGAAGACGTCGTGCCATGACGGTAATTGAGGCGCTATGTGGTAGGCAAACCATCATGGCACGAATTTGTAGTATAGTAGTGTAGATTCAAATTTTGAAGATTAAATAAGCCATGAATTTGTTGCACTATTAAAGGAATTGGAGGAGCTTAAAAGGGAAAAGTGTAAGATTTTTGCACTATAAACTGAACAAAGGAAAATCTGTCAAATTGTAAAATAAGCTGAATAAGGGAAAAAAAAGGTACAGAAATACCCTCAGTACCACGATCATGGTCCCCAGGTCATAATCGTATTCACCCATATGTCATAAATCATGATAGCTTAACAGAGGTCATGGTAATCTCCGTTATATAGCCATCTGATTCCACCATTTCCCTCACACTCAATTTTTAACTTTACTCTCAAATTAGACCCATTTCTGGCCAAGATTATGATCTCTCCACCACTATCCTTGCACCTCTCCTATATAACATACCTTGTAGGTGTCATGAATCCATAATTTGATTTTTGAAAATAGGTCATAGGATGAATGTTGTAGAGAGAGTCTAAATCTTTGATTTTCATGCTTCATTATTTCACTAAAAATATGTGTGTAAATAGATACAAATAAAGAGTGCACTCCAAGTATTTAATACAATGCCCTAATGAAGGCTCACTAATGGTTTTAAATTTTAAGGGCATAATCAAGTACTTAGTAGGCTTGTTCTGCACTGTTAATGTGGATTCTTTTTGTATAGCATGTTTGTGGAGTTAAAATTGGAAATTTGGAACATGAAAAATGGGTTTGAAATTAGTATCAGTTATAATAATAGCGACCATCAGTATCGAGATCATGGTAATGTGATCGCAATAACATAGCCCGTGATTGCAGTAACCGAGTATAATTTCTTGCCCTATACAAAATTCATTCACTTTAAAGTTTTGCACAAGCACCACTAAGCAGCTAGCTAATTAGATTAGGTGATATACATAAAATACTTGTGCATAAAAATGGTAATGATGGTTGTGTGTTGTAAGCTTAATTTAAGGATAATCTCATGGAAAAATATGACCACATCTAATTTAGGGCATCTGAGTTCCACACTCACTACTGTGGCGATCTGTTGAGGACAAAGTTTCTCTCAAAGGTAGGAATATGTTTTGATAATGTGTCGAAAAAGCTCCCAGCATTTCATATTAGGCTTGAGACTACAAGGGGGTGGTGTTTTGGCCCAGATTCGTGTATGGTGTTTTGACTCGGATCCATGTATGGAAAATGAGCAATGGGTCCTTGAACTCTACACCAACCATAGTGTATTATCTTTCTCGAATCTATCCAACATGACTATGAATATCCAAGTAAAGTGGTAAACTTTGGGGCGGATCACATTAATGGTATGTACGGTCTCCCAAATGCAAACATAGCTGACTTCAAAGAAAAAAGGAGTAAATCGGGAAGCTGGTTGCTGTAAAGATTATTTTTGGCAAGAGAGATCTCATAGGCAAAAACCAAGAGTAACATCCATATGAATGACTTCAATTCTGAGGCATGGATTTGGCTGAACATAATATGTAGTCGAGTCTCCCCTTATACCCATAGAACATTAGTCCCTGACTTGTGGGTCTAGATAGTCCCTAGTATTCTAGATGACATTTCTTTGAATATTGGTCAACTTGTGCTTTCTGATATACAGTTATTAAAGAACCAAGATGGTATGCATATCTTCTTACCCTCTTTGATTACTTTCTTTGTAGGAGATATAGTGTTGAAGAATACTTCAGAGATGCTTGGGTGTGCCTTGGTACCCCCATTTATCCTTTAAGAATTTGAGGTGGTGGTGCACTAGGTAAAAGAAAAAAGTGAAAGATCAACTTAGGAAATTCAACATGTGATGAGCCTGAGTCTTGTATGCCATACACCGCAGGGCCTCTTGAGGACATTGGTCCTATAATAATGAATATCAAGGAACTCATGTCAGGTTTACCTCAAAAACCGAGATAGCCCTCCACCACATGATATTCATATGTG
Organism: Capsicum annuum; assembly: GCF_002878395.1. Classification (NCBI taxonomy): domain Eukaryota; kingdom Viridiplantae; phylum Streptophyta; class Magnoliopsida; order Solanales; family Solanaceae; genus Capsicum; species Capsicum annuum. Next base: position 81,210,474 of record NC_061120.1, on the reverse strand, counting down.
TCACGAGCTGATTATGCAAAGTATCACAAGGAATAGAAGTAACAGGGATCTACCATTACAAGGCTTAAGAAATCCTACTCACCTTTAGCATCGGAATATCGTGATCTCTGGGTTGCATATATAAAGATGGTCATAAGGGAGAAGAAGATAGATACGTTCTTTAATAACATGTAAAAGGGGGTGAAGGGCCTTTGGAAGGTCATAGTGACAGCAGCTCTTGATGCAGTTTTAGGGAGCACTCTTATCTCTTTTTAGGCTTAATTATTTATAACGTAAGGACGTTAGCACCTCTTAAGTTGGGGTTATTTCCTTTCTACGTATTCACTTGATCTAAGCCAGTATTATTGATAATTTGTCATTTTTTCTATTTTATGACTGTAATTTCTTATTTAGGTTATAATTTTCGGGCATTCTGATGGTGCCCACATTTGCATAGATTAGTTAGTGTGTTCTTAGATTTCTACTTTTTCCTTAGTTTACTTATCAAAATATCAAACGAGCTCTTCCCTATGATATATTTAGTGGTGATATTTTCAAGACAAATATTGAATAGCCATATGGATGGTTGGCCCGTACGAAAACCACAATGTGAGATTAATGCTTAGGTTGGTGCAATAATTAGCAAATCGTGTATGGTAGCCTTGCAAAGTGAATACCCCCCCCCCTTTATCCAATTTTTTGCATTTTAAAAAATCGATGGCATGGATATGAGCAACCTTGTAACAAATCTTTCTCTCTTTTTGTGACTCTAAAATTTTGACTTGTGAAAATTGAGAAATACTCCACTTTTTGTCTCTAATGGAAGGGGCAATTGAACCGCCTTGGCAAAGTTTACATATCGTGTGTGGTGATCTTATTTGTTCAAATATCATGTGTACTTGTTCCTTCTAGAACTTTCACCATTAGTCTCTCAAGCTTAATTTTTATTCTACTTGGTTCGTAAGATGTTCTAAGGTCATGTTTGCAACATTCGAAGTCAACTTTAGCCTAAAAATGCCTACCCTTGCATAGTTATTTTCCCTAGTTACCCACTTTTAGCCATTACACCTTTCTTTCGAAAACACATCATAAGCCATGAGCCTTTCAATCTTTATCCTTCTTTTGAACCCTACTCCCCTTGAACTTGAAATTGTTACTTGAGGCTAAAAGCCTAAGTTGGGGTGTTAATGATTGAAACAAGCAACTTTAGGCTACGAAGATGTAAGTAAGTGCCTGTGATTTTAAGAATTAAGAACAACTGAATAAGAGAAAGAAAGGACCCAATAAAGAAAGGAAAAGCATGAAATGTACAAGACAAAAAGGTGAAAATAAAACGCTTTCCAAAATATGGGTGAATCAATGTAGTAAAAGTAGGCACATGTGTAAAGAGTGAAAATAAAAGAAGTGGCCTATGACCAAAAATTGGATTAAATAGTGTGATGTAGATGCTCAAGAAAGGTTTAGCCATGTTATCCCTAAAAGGAATACTACCCTACCCCGAACCTACATTACAATCACAATAGTCTCTTCATGATTCCCAACTTAATATTTTCATTATAGTGGTAATTTAAAATTAGGGCAACACTATATCATGGTACTTATTAGCGTTGAGAGTTCTTGGGGGAAAGAGAGTTTTATACACTTAAATTTCTTATTGCATGAATGATGACTTAGTAAGAGAAAATTTCTTTCTTTTAAGGATGTATATAAATAAGTTGAGGTGGATTACTTTATCGTCTTCAAAGAAATGAGGAAAAAAGAGTATAATGTAGTTGGGGTAAAAAAGGAGTCAATTTTAGAGTATTAGTATTTGTTGCATACCTGCTCTTTAAAGTCTCTTGCATCATTGAAAAATCACATTTTATGATGAGGGGAGTTGTGTAAATAGTTTTGCCATTGTTTGAAGAGCGAAATTGTTGTATTAACTATGCTTAAAGTCATTATGATCATTTGGGTCATTCAATGTGGGAATAAATGCACGTAGTTTCATAGTAAGGGGTAGTGTTGCTTGAGTACAAAAAGCTTTAAGTTGGGGGTTTTTATGAGTGGTCAATTTACCACTCATTTATGCTCAATATTTATGCACATTACCATGCTTCAAATGAATAAAAAAGACCTATGTATGATTAAATGCACAAATATCCATATTTTCCAAGCATACAGGTGATGAGATGGAAAATGTGGACTTAGGCTAAAAAGGATCAAAGAAAGAGAAAGAAAGTGCAGCTGGAAAACTTGGAGTAGAAACAAGCCTCAATTACCTCAATCATGGCCTTTAGGCCATGATCGCGGACAGTTAATATGGTCACCAACTGTGATCTCATTGATTTACATATGGTCACAGTAGGTACAATTGCAATGAATCTGGTGCAATCACGGACGCACGGGATTTAGCTCAGGGATGGTTTTATAATTTTCAGCAGCGGTCCCCAAATCCTTTAAAAGCTTAAAACCCTTTCCTATTTTGGACATCCTAGAGACTAGCAACACTTTGAATTTGAAAATGAAACCTTAAATTGGAAAGAATTATAAAGTTGATTTGGAGACTTTGATTTTGATATTTGTGAAGAATGGATGCTTTGAACAACCTATTTGGTATATTTTTCCCTCTTTTCTTCATGATAGCTAAATCTTTGAGTCTTAGGATTATGTTGAACTAAGGTAAAAATTAGTTATGGGTTGTGATGTATTTGTGTATATTCTAGTTAGATGATAATAGGTTATACTATTGCTTGATTTAATTGGTTTGGATTTGTGGGTGAAAACCCCAAATATCCACATGGGTTTGTGAGTGAAAATTTTATGCTCTTGAAAGACCAAACCATACTTGAAAGAGGTGTTTGGATAAACTTTAGGAACCCTCATCATCCTTGAATGAGAAATCCAGGAATCAAGTCAATAGATTATAATTATTGGGTTTGATCTATTCATTTTCACTATCTTAGACATAAGGGTGATTTTGTGGTTGATTTTGCCTTGGATAACATCCTTGAAATAAGGATGCCCTAATTGAGGTAGTGTGAATATAATTGTCACACTTGTTAGATACTCAAAAGGGTTAACAATTGAAATACTTCAGGTTGTATTAAGTATTTAGCCTCAAGGGCCCTAGACCTATCCTAGCATATTAGAAGCTTAGTGGGATGAGAATTAAATCTCACACCACACCTAAGTTACCCATAGGTAAACTTGATCCCAATATCCTTCATATATCAAAGTTAAATCATAGTTTATTGCGCAGTTTATGAAATCAAGTCACTAGTGATATCCACTCTCCCTTAATTAAGAACACCCCTCCCCCCAATTTTCAATTATTTAATTTACTTTACTAACACTTCGGGTATTACCTTAGTAAGATTTAACTACCCACAGTACTTGAACTCTATTTTTTACTCCTTGTTTATTGAACCTTAACATAAGTTGGAATATTGACGACGACCGTTCTCTACCACTTTTTATGTTATAGGTGAGCATTATAAAGGTGAAGTATGAATTTTACACAAACCACGGCAACCTACATATGTTTACCTAGGGAGATTTGAATATAAGATAAAGGAGATGAATGGAGTTGATAAAGGACTATGATATCTTAATCCTATATCACCCATGTAAAGCCAAAGTGGTGGCAAATGCACTAAGACAGAAACTAGTGAACATATTGAGTTTAGCATTGCTGGAGATATGGAGGTATCTATTGGTAGGAGAGGTACTATCTTTGGCTAATAATTTTCCTTGATTGTATGAAATGAGAAAAGGAGGGGTGCTAGCATATATAGAGGTCAGGTACACATTTTATGATCAAAACAAAGATAGGAAGTTCGGATACACGAAGTTAAGCAACGTCAAAGAAAAGGTGTTACAAGGGGAGGCCAGAGAGGCCATTCTTAATGATGAGGTGGCCTTGAAAATTTGAAAGCTCTTGTATGAACCCTATGTAGGAAATTGTATTCCAATTATTTTGGAAGAAGATTACAATTCAATGTACTCTATTCACCCAGGGTCTAACAAGATGTATAGGTACTTGAGGAAACATAATTAGTGGTGAAGAATGAAGCAGGACATTGTAGATTTTGTAATTAAGTGTCATACTGCCAACAGGCCAAATAGGAACAGTTATAGCCTGGTGTTACATTTAAGAGAATGCCCATTTCAAAGTAGAACAATAAAATGATAATGATGGATTTTGTTATTGATCTCCAAAAGATATTAAAAGGTGTTATTCAATATGGGTAATTGTAGATTGATTGACTAATTCTACTTATTTTATTCTTGTGAGAATAGACTACAGTGAAACCAAGTTAGCCATGATTTATATGAATAAAACTATAAGGTTAATTAGAGTTACGATGTTGATTATGTCAGATAAGGGTACTCAGTTCACATTTAATTTTTGGGAGAGGTTTCAGTCACAATTAGGTTCTAGATTAGACTTGATTGCACCTTTTCAACCACAGACCAACGATCAATGTTAGTGGACTCTAAAAGTGATTGAAATTATACTTTAGGTTTTTGTTAGGACATTGAGGGATAGTGGGACCAATACTTACTATTTTATGAATTTTCCTACAACAATAGTTACTATACTAGTATTGATATGGCCCCTTTTGAGGAATTATATGGTAGGAGGTGTAGGTATCAACTTGGGTGGTTTGAAGTATTCTAAATGAGTCCTAGGAACACTTTCATGATCAAGTACTCAATGGTAAAGGTGAACTTTGTACAAAAAATATTCATAAACAGTCAACATTGAGAGAAACAATATGTAGATAGTAAGGTGAGAGATGTGAAGTTTGAGAAGTAGGAGAAGGTACTATTGAAAGTGCTACCCATAAAGGGTGTAACGTGGTTTGGATAGAAGGTCAAGTCTTTCCAAATATACAATAGACCCTTTTAGATTTTCAAAGTAGTGGGGTCAATAGAATACAAGTTGGCATTGCCTCCTAGTATATCTGGTGTTAACTTGGTGTTTCATATGTTTATGCTTAGAAAATATCATAAATATGGTGATCACATCATTTGTTGGGACCCAAATGAATTTGATAAGGAGTTATCCTATAAATAGGAGCTAATTATTTTATTATCTTAGTATGTGAGGATGATGAGAACTCAAGCTATTTCTTGTATGAAGGTTTGGAGAAAATATACTATTGAAGAGTCTACTCTGGAGACAGACATGGACATGTGCAAGTAACAGCTGCATTTGTTCATTGATTCAGATACATTCTTGATTAGATATATCTATTAAGTTTAATTTCATTTAGGGATGAAGAAGTAGTAAATTGGTATGTAATGTAACGATCAAAATTGTCAATCTGCTAAATGAGGGGGTAAAATTTTCACTTATCTTCCCTTAGAAAATTTTTATGAAATTCAAGATTAGTCTAATATTGGATGGTTTTTAAGGTGTGTTAGTAAAATAAAATCTTGTATGAAGGTGATGGATGGAAGTGGAGTCTGATATGATATTAAGATAGACAATGAGTTAAGAGAGATCTATTAACTTTTGACACTTGAAAGATTGTTATTGAACACTGGTTGTAGTATTTATCGTGGAAGAGTTGGTTTGAGAAGTCATAATTCATGAAATGTGTTGTAAAATGAGCATAGATGAAAAAAGGTCCTGAGTTTCTACCTGATCTACGCCCAAACTACACCACCAGTGTAAGATAAAATGGTTGCTACCAAGTAAAGTAACCTAACTAAGCTTGGGGTCGAACCCACAGGGAATATATGGATCTATATCTTTCGTTTGCTAGAATCAAAGGGAAGTAATAATTTAAATGGTGGCTTTGTACTATTAATCTTGAACAAGTAACTAAACTCAAATGCTTTGGTTATAAACACTCTGAAACAAACACTAGTCGTGTGTTCCCGTGGCATCTAACTCAATAGGCTACTTGTGCTCAATCCATATATCAAATTGTTGCGCATGTAGAATCATGTAAGTTAGGTATCACCTACCACCTTACAACATACTTTGAATAATTTCACTTATCTTCTCTCGGTGTCAGATCATCGCCTTACTAAACCTTATCATGGACCTTGTTCAAAATATCTCCTCTCGGTATCAAGTCAATTAGATTTAAGTTATTAGTCTTAAGTAGATAATATAGGTAAGCTTATTTCGGTAATTAACCCCAAATAACTATTGTGAAAACCTTTTCCCAATCTGTACCTCACTCTTAGGTTCGTAATGAATACAAGTTAGATCCTAATATTTGCATCCACTAACAAAGTTTAAAGTATAAAGAAAACCATACTTCATACAGCAACAACTATCAAGAAAGATTGAACAGTTCCTGTACTTCTTTATTTAGCCAGGGATCCCAGAATCCTTGCTAAGGGAATTAACCGATCATGTCGGTAATATGATAAGGGGAATTAATAATTGGAGACATTCAAAAAATATCACAATAATTAATGGATAAACCCAAAGTCTTTAATTGAAGAAACAACAAAAATCACTACAAAGCAGTCCCAAGATCAAAATTGAATCCTACAATCAAGTATATGTTTGTAAGTATATAGAGTGCATAAAAATAAATAAAAAACTTAAAAAAAGTATGCATAGATTATAAGAAATATTGTTTACAAGGAAATGCTAAAAATCAACATCCAAATGAATAAGAAAAACTATGTTTGTGGCCACCTACTAATCCAATATCTAGCCTTAGTTGGCTCCTACAGACTGTAGTGGCATCTACGGACAGTAGGTGGTGATGCAAAGGTTCCCCCTCTTCTTCAATAGATTTTGAACTCCTTGTACTTGGTATATCTGTAACGTACTCTATCACCTACAGACCATAGGTGTCACCTACGGACCATAGGTGTCCTACATAAGCGGTAGTCTTCTTTTCTACACTTCTAAGCCTCTGTACATTCAATTTCTGACACATACCTTGGCACCTATGCACAGTAAATGGTACCTATTTGCCGTAGGTGCCTAGAAAGTAGCCCAAAACATGAATTTTCATCCTTTGCTTCTGTTTAGGATCCAACACCTGGTTTTCTGCAAAAACATAGAAAAAATACATCACATCAAACAAAGCAACCTAACTTGCATGTTTTCATCGTTTGAAGCATTGACACTATTATAAATCCATATTACATCAACACTCTCAACTTAGAACATTTCTATGTCCTCAAGAAATATAACAAAATAAAACAAAACAACAATGATTAACTTGGTGAACTCTATGCTATCTAGGTAGCCAGTCAATACTTTGAGCTTAAAAACATTACCCCTTCCTATTTCAACACTTTAAAGCCAATTGTGTATAAACATAAAGCATAATAATGGGACACAAAGTATTAAAGATATGGCATTACATTATAAATAGAAAACCAGGCATATATACAAGTTACACTATCCATAGAAGTAAAAAGCTAGAAATATACCCCATGTGCCCTCACAAAATGAAAGTCATATTCACTCATAAGAGATAATACAAGTGATTGCAAGGATGGTCGAGGGAAACTCATGCTCAAAAGAGAAGTTTCACCAATGTGCATCAGATACCATAGGCTTGCCTTTTTTTTCTTTACTTAGGCCTTCAGACAATCGAGTTAGGTTCATGATGTGCTATAGAAATATAGCACTTTTGATGCTTAAAACGATTAAAATACGGAAGTTTCATACGTTTTTTTGTTAGACATGATGTGTTTTGGGTATATTTTGCATGAAACTAGGTTTTTATATTAAGTTCGTTACCAAGATGAATAATGGAGTTTTTGGATATTTAATTGATCAATTTTTGGTATTCCTTACACATCTAGATGTACGTAACAAAAGTATGTGATGAAATTTGAAGATTTAAAGCTTGATTTAAAGTATTGGAAGTCCTGTCACTTACCGATGTCTACATATAGGCCACATATAGCACATGTGGTCTATATAAGACTAAGGTAAGTACCAGAATTACAAATCTAGAGTGTAAAAGATCTGAGATGAAAACTTTTGGCACTTAGCTATGTCAACATAGGGACTGTATGTAGAACATATGGACCGCATATGGGTTAGGTATGTGCCCAAAGTCCATAATCCCAAGAGCAAAAGCTGCAGGACTTTTTGCTGGCACGTGTTAGTGTCCACAGGCACCCAGCCTCAGGCCGCATGTGTATATACATAAGTGTCCACCGACTCTTTTTTGTATAGGCTTTAATTTTAGGCTTTCCTCATGTACAGTAACTACCCGTTATGTGTTTTGGGTAGAAGTTATGCACTCTTAATACTTACAAACATATTTTGATTCCAAGATTTGATTTTGGTCTTAGAATTCTCTTGAATTAATTTTTGTTGATTAATTTTAGTTAAATTTTTGGGTTTTTTATTGTGATTATTATGATTTCATCATAGGCTTTCAATCATTAATGTTGATGATTATTTCACAAGAATAAGTAGCTAATAACCCTTAGCTAGGGTTGTGAAAACCCTGGCGGATTGATAAAGTAAGGGAAATGCTATTGTTATTCTGAACTGATACCCATGTATGTATTGTATTATCTTTATTTTAATAGATATGTTAGCGGTTGCAAAATGTTAGGAGTCCCTAGATTATTTCTACTTAATCTAAAAGAGTAGTAGTGACTTGAAAATATAACTACAACATTAATTTTAAATTTAGCGGTTGATCCACACTACTAGCTATTCTCTATGTAAGATGGTTAGCTTTTATCTAATAGCTAGAGACTTAAAAGGTATTAGTTAACTGGGATCAAGATAACGGTTAGTAAGGAGACATCCTGAAACTCAAAAAGTAAAAGGTTAAATACATCTACTTATCCAAAAGACTGTCGATGGTACATAACTTATCATATTTTGCATGCAAGGTATCAAGTTAGTTCACTAAGGCACGATATGCCTACGGAGTTGAGAATTCTGGTGGAAACCAATTCTAGTATTCACATACGACTGATTACAACCACAGTTAATATTAGCTACCTATTTTATATTGCTATTCAAATCCCGTCATTTACTTTTCTAGTTCTACCCATTGAATACAATAGTTGAGAGCCACTATTCTATGCATTTTATTAAGATTTGACTCCAACTTTTATTGGGTTACTATATTTTCCAGAGATCGCATAATATTCATAGTAAAGGTATAGCTTAGGCATTATCAAATTTTGGCACAGTTGTCGAGGACTATGGTGTTGATTTGCGAATTATAGTTGTTACGATTTTTAGGTCTTTTTTTCATAGTTGGGTATATATCGGTGTATGCGCATTACATAGAATAAAGGCAATCCCTTACAACCATTGAATCCAAATCTAGAATGGATCCTACAAACACCTAAAAGGATGAATAAACCAAAAAGATATGATATTCCTGAAGGGTTTCATGATGATGTGCCTCTCCCTCATCCCAAAGGAGAACATGACATTATTGACCAACAGATGGGGTGCTATTAGCATAAGAAACTAATTTGATGAGCAAAAAAAGATTCTTAGTAGATAGCTCATAATAAAGAGTTAGTTATGTAGAGTTATGAAAAAGACCACCAAGCAGCACTTAATGGAAATCAGAACAGAGGTAGAGATGGTCATGCCCAAGTGATCCCAGCATACCAATATATACTACCATATAAGGATGATGAAGAGGATATAAGGTACATTGTGATGACAGAGATTGGTGCTATTATTCCTCTTGTCTTTACCCATGATGTTAAGATTAAAATCTCTAGTGCTATGATTTATCTCTTGTACATGAAAAATATGTTTTCGTGGTCACCTACAGATAATGCAAACATGCATCTGGCCAACATTATTGGGATTTGATCTTCTTATACAAATCCAGGGGTAAATCAGGAGGTACTCGAGTGTACTTTGTTCCTTTCCTCTCATATATAAGAAGCATCTTTGTAGCTAGGGAAACTACAAAGATGATCTATCACTGTCGGCAATGATTTAAGAAGATAATTCGTAAATAGGTTTTTTTCTCCATCTAGGTTATTATAGCTGAAGGATGAGATTTATAATTTTAGGTAGCTATAATTAGAGTTTTTCTATGAAGCTTAGTTCAGGTTCAACAAGAAGTTTAGCATGGGGCCCAACAATCAGATTTCATGGAAAAGCTTGATCGACATATTCTACAAATCCCTGACAATCCATTTTAGAGTATTGGTAGACACCATATCTATAGGGGATCATATGAGATTATCTTATGAGGTAGCTTCTGATATTCTTGACCAGATCTCTCTCACTAAATGATAGTGGAAAACTTTGGAGGCCTAGAGGGGTTCTTGCACTTATGCTAGTTGTGCCTCCACTTTGGAGGCTGATGATTTTGTGGCGCAAGAGACTGTGATTCTTAGAAATAATCTTGGGTTTTTGGCTAAGAAATTTGTGATATAAAATTACATAAAAGTGAATGCAGTAGGAGCATAAGGTGTATCTAGATTTTATGAGTCTGAATTAGAGAAGAAGGCTAGGTATCCAGATCATCAGTTGGCAGGTATTCGAGCCCAAGGGCAAGAAGACCAAGGTCGAAACTACTATAATGATAGATATAAAGACCATAGTAGGGGCAGAGATAATGAGTGGAGATAGAGAGATAATTATAAGGAGAAGAAAGACAGGAATATTCTACCTAGCAGACAAGATGTGAAATAAAGAATGAAAGAAATACTAACCAAACTGGTGAAGGGGAAAGAAATTCAAGAGGCTAGTCTTAAAGAGATTAAGGTTGATATTTCAGTTTTGACCCAGACAGTTAAGACTCCTGCTATAACTATCAAGCAATTACAGCATCAATTGGGCAGATGTCTCCAACTTTGCATCAAAAGAAGTCGAGTACCTTCCCAAGTAACTTGGTGAAAAATATTTCAAACATCCATCTTTTTTGAGCAATCCTTACTAATTATTATGCCACTAGTGATGATCCCCCTATAGCTTTTATTGGGGAGTGAAAGATTGATAGCTTTAAGAGTGATGAGACACCTGAGGCAGAATGTGACAAATAGACATGGGGTGATGATTTTGAATGTGATAGTTGTGAGGATTGGGTCCTCAAGCCCAATGATTATGAGAACCCTTTTAGTGTAACCCTTCCTTACCATTAGTAGAAAAGAAGGAGGATCCCAAAATAATCTTGATTCCATGTTCTATTTGGCCTTTCAATGTCAAGAAGCATTTATGTAACTTGGGATCAGGAGTAAATATGATTCCACTGGTTGTGTATAAGATTTTATTGATGTGGAACTCAAACCTACATCAATAAAGTTGTTAATGGATGACTTATCTTTAAAGAAATGGATGGGTGATTTATGTGACGTAGAAGTAATGGTGGCATCCTCATTATAGTCAGTAGACCATTATTATCAATCGTTAGGGTGAAAATTAATATCGAATAAGGGGAGATCACATTCAAATAGAATGATGAGCAAGTGGTTTTTTATGTCTGTATGATAGTGCTGCACACAGATGATAAACGAGTGGTATTTGTGATAGAAACTATTGAAAATATTGTTTTTATAGAGGATAGTGTGATAAATATTGCATAGGCATGCAAAGCTATCTTTGGGTGCATCTTCTCGTAGTGTACCTCCGCCACTATGGCCTCCGTCAGTGGATATACCCCCATCTAGGGAAGATCATGACACGGATGCCTAGTACGTCCAAGGTATATCCTCATTCCCTTTGTCTTATATTATTTAAGTACATTAGGGATAGTGCACAGTTTTTAGTCGTGGTGGGGTATACCATAGCCGGCGTAGGTTTTTATTGTCGTGCTTCTTTTCCTATTGGCCACGGTATAATTGTATAACTTGTATGTCTAGGGTAAATTTGTGTCGTATTATGTTTTATTTTATATTGTGTTTTGTTTTTGTGTAATTAGCAGATTTTTAAGTAGTTAGGGTAGTTGTTAATCTTTTTCTTTATTTTTGAGAAAACTAAAACTCCTCCAAAAAATTTTAAAATGTATGAATGTATATTTATGTATGAACATTGTGGATATTGTTATGTCATCAGGATACTTGCTAACAATGGCATGAACTAGATAGGTAGTAGCTTGCAATATTGACTTTGTGCCATATATGTATCAGATGCTACTTAGTTCCCTTTATGTATTAAATTCATAACTTACCTGATTAGTCTTGGCTAGGTTGTAGATAGTCGGTTAGGAAAGGAACATAAGAAATTTTTTGAGTTTAGTCTACTTTTAGCCTAAATGACCTTCAAAATGTGAAAAAGTATCCCTTGATCCTGTTTTGAGCCTTATAACCTATTTTTCTGGCTTTACCTTTAACCTTCCCATTTGTTTTGTAATAACCTATTTTAGCCTATTTCTCCTTGGACATTGTGAACCTTAGCTCAGGCTAATTTCCTTAGTTGAGGGTGGCTATCATAGGTGTGTGTAATGTAAAGTGGGTATGTAGAAGGTTAAAATGCATGATAAAGGTAGTAGGGATGGATGTGTTAGTAAAGGAAAAGAAAAAGAAGAATAAAAAGAAAAAGAATTGTTAAAAAAGTGAAAAAAAAGAATAAAAGACTACACCCAACCTGAATGTGCGTTAAAGAATACGAAGAGAGAATTAAGGGAGGATTAAAAAGAAAAATGGTTAATGAGTGGACCATAAAGTTAATGTAGTGCCAAGGTGGCTTAGTCACTTGACAAATCCATATGTACCATACGAGCTCCCCAAGCCTACATTACAAGGGAAATAAAGTCCTATTGTAATCCTAATTTGACTTTCTGTAAAGTAAGGTAGAGAAATTAAGGATAAGCCTATGGTATATAATGCACATTTATTGGAAATTATCTATTGAGTGTGAGTGTCTATTGTCTGTCCCTGCATTAACATACATTATTTGATATGAGTGAGTGGGACTTCTTTGTTGCAAGGGCGTATGAGTCATATTGCCAATTGCTTACGTGTTTGGGTAGTATAACTTGTACATATGAATGGTTGTCTATTGCTAATGTAATCCCATACCTAGATCTCATTATGTAACATTGTTGTTTTTCATGTTTATAAATAGTTGGTTTTGAAAAAATTGAGATAGGAAGAGGACTTATAGTGTGAACCTAAAGTGTTGATTGACTGCCTTCAATAACATAGATTCTCCTAGCTAAGCATCATATTTTTTTTGTTATGTTTTGTTGTATAAGGACATGCAAACATTCTAAGTTGAGGGTGTTGATGTGTTATAGAAATATAGCAATTTCGATGCTTAAAACAAGGAAAATAATCAAGTTTTGTAGGTTGTTTTGTTAGAGATATGTATTTTGGGTATGTTTTATAGGAACCTAGGTTTTATTCAAAGTCCTTGAAAAAAAAAGAAAAATAGAGTTTTTGTGTACTCGATCAATTTTTGATATTAGTGACACTTTTCGGATGTACATGACCAAAGCATGAGATGAAAGTTAAAGATTTAAATCTTGGTTAAAAGTATTGGAATGCCTGACACTTACCTATGTCTATATATATTCCACATATAGGATGTGGGGTGTGTGTAAGACTAAGGTAAGTACTAGAATTTAAGATCTAGAGAGTAAAAGAACTGAAAAAGAACTTCCACCACTTACCTATGTCAACGTGTTGACCATATGTAGCACATGTGGACCGCATATGGGTAAGGTAAGTGGCAGAAGTCCTAAATCACAAGACCAGAAGCTGCAGGAATTTTTTAGGGAACTTGTAGGTTTCCACATGCACCCAGTTTCTAGCCGCATGTGTCATATACACCTAAATTCAAGCCTCATGTGGACACACATAAATGGCCACTGATCTGTTTTTGTCCGTTCTTTGATTTTAGGGTTTCCCCATGTACTATAAATACCGTTTTTATTTTTTAGAAGAAGTTACACACTCTTGTTACTTACAAATAGAGTTTTATTCTAAGATTTGATTTTTGTCTTTGAATTCTCTTGTATTCCATTTTAGTTGACTAAATCAGTTAAAGTTCTGGGTTTTTACTTGTTATTATTGTGATTTCATAAAATTATTTAAATCATGAATGTTGTTGATTCCTTCACAAGCATGAGCGGCTAAAACCCTTAGTTAGGGTTATGGAAACCCTAGCTGATTGATGAAGTATGGGAAGTGCTATTGTTGTTATGAACTGATACCCATGCATACTTTGTATTACATTTACTTTAATAGATATCTTAGCAGTAGAAACTCTTAGAATCCCACCAAGATTATTTCTACTTACTCTAAATGAGGATTGGTGACTCGAAAACATAACTACAATAGCAATTTGAAGTTTAGTTATCTATCCACGCTACTACATATTATCTAGTAAGATAGTTAGTTGTCATCTAATAACTAAAAACTCAGAAGGAAATATAACCGGCGGTCCATTTTTCAAAACATACTTTCTCACTCCTATCTTCAGCATATCACATGGTATGCATGTGATGTTCAAATCTCAAATAATGATCACACATATTAGTAAACGTAGAAGCTACATGATCTGAGACAAAAAGAACTCGGTGAATGCCTACTACTAAAATATGAACCCTGACCCTTCTCATAAGCACTTGCTCTGACTAGGGTTGCTATGCATGCCTACAATCTCTAGGAATAGTCAAATATATTGTGGATTGGTAGAAGGCATAGAACTCTCACAACACTGTCTGTTTATATGAACCCTAGGTCTAGTCAGCCACCACAACTGATATCATATAAAACACACCCTCTAATCATGGGGCTCCATCCAACCTAGCCAACTCAATCTATCTAACCTCATAAATGGCCCTCTTGGACTGGCCTATCTCAGTCACAAACTATCTCTATCATAAATCAGCTGAAGCCCTCGAAACATCATATTAGTTTTACCATATAAATAGGTGTAATACACCTGGAAATTTTTCGTTGAAATTTTGTGCGTAAATGTGTTGGGTTCTATCTTCTAGAATGAATTATAAATTTTTCGTGTAGAATGTCTTATATTATTACCCACCAATGTGTAGAGTATCGAATAAGCTTCCTAACTATATGTGGATCATCCAAAATGGACACCGGAGCAATGAGTTATGAACATTCCGATTGAAACATGAATAGTAGTGAACAGTAAAACGTGCAGGAAAAAGTACTGAGGCCTAGCATATTTTTGCTCCAACTTTAAACGATCATAACTCTTTGTAAATAATGATCTGGGTGATCTACTTTATATCAACGGAAATCTCAGCGAGCCTCTTTCCAATAAAATTGGTTTCATCAAATTTTTCTAACGGAGAAAAATGGTATGGTCTATCTACTTCAGCCAATCAAAAGCGAATTTTTGGGTCAACTTCAAATGATCATAACTCCTCATACACAATGATCTGGGTGAGATACAATATATCAACAAAAATATATGAGAGTCCTCTTTCTAATGAAATTGGTTTCTTCTAATTTCGATATCAGAGTAAAACATTATGGTTGATCTACTTCAACTATCAAAACTGTCCATCAAAGGACAGATTCGAGAATTATATGATTTTTAGGGGCGTTTTAGTCATTTCTCCTCACCCAAAATCCATCCAAATCCTATATTAAAGCCTACTATAAGAATTATATGTCATATTTCATCAAATTCCCTAAAAAAGAAAACCCTAAGCTCCTACATCCAACTTCAACAACCTCCAAAGTTCACCATTAATTCTGCAAATTTATTCAAGATTCCAAGTTCTTAGTTCAAGAACTCCAAGAACCATTATTCAAAGGCACGATTAACATCTCAAAATTGAATATCAATCTAAAGTTCATCATTTAAGGTACGTGGGGTTTTTTCAACAAAAACTCTCTTTCGTTCTTGTACCCAAAAGTAATTTTCTTTACAAAGGCATGATTTTTATTTGATTTTTATGAATTTGAAGCATGAAGAGGGTTATCTATGAGCAAGAGGCTATAAGAAATTTTAGGAAAAAGTGTGATTCGTTCTTTCAGAAGTCTATCGTGCTTAAAGTGTCTCTCTTTGCTATTGATTCGTGCTCTCCTCTTTCAGAAATATGCCTCCACATCGAGCGAGAAGAAATAATGATGGTCAGCAACCTCAACCTGCTGACCCATTGAATGAAAATGTGTCTCATCCTAAATTTTGGACAGCCTTTCAGGTGCTGGCCCAAGTTGTTACTGTAAATGTTCAGGCCAACCCAGCCCCTGCTCCACACCAGCAGGGATGTGATTCAAATGCTTCCAGGATCTATGACTTCATGTGGATGAATCTATTAGAATTCTATGGGTCCAAATCTGATGAGGATCCACAGTTATTTTTAGAGGAGGTATGAAGATTACTCATGTGCTGCATATATCTGAGGAACATAGTGTGAAGTTGACTGCTTATAGGTTGAAAGATCTTTCTTACAATTGGATTGGTCCTTGGAGGAAAGGTAGAGGTGAGGGAGCTGTTCCTACAACTTGGCAAGAGTTCCAGGATTCATTCCTGGATAAATTTTTTCCTTTGGAGATGAGAGAGGTGAAGGTGGAAAAGTGTATGAACCTGCGACAGGTCTCTATGATTGTTATGGAGTACTATGTATAGTTCAATCTGTTGGCCAAGGATGCTCCTGACTTAGTGGCTGATAATTGGGCTAGTATTAGTAAGTTTGTGACTGGAGTGTCTAGTTATGTGGTTAAGAAGTGTAGGTCTGCTATGCTGAATAGTAAGATGAATCTTTCTAGGCTGATGACTCATGCCCAATAGATTAAGGTAGACAAGATTAAGGAGAGAGATAGAATGAGAGAGAATAAGAGAGCTAGGTTCGAGCAGCACGGACAGGGTCAGACTAGATCATAGGGAGGGAGTCACCCTCAGTATCAGGATCGTTCATCTATGCCAGTACCATCATCTGCTAGTGCTCCTGTTCCTAAAGGTAGGTAGGAGCAAAGTAGCAGGTCATATGCATCTAGGTCCCAGTACAGTGCTGGCAGTAAGCCAAATCGTCCCCTATGTCCTAAGTGTGGTAGGGCTCATTCGGGTGAGTGTTGGGGTGAGAAGAGGGGTTTTTTCTGGTGTGGTGACATGGGTCACAGAGTTAGAGATTGTCCACAGGATGGACAAGGGCATCATGACTATCGCCCTCAGACCTAGAATCAGATTGTTAGTGCTCCAGTTCCAGCGACTCGCCCTGCCCCAGGTCAGGGCACCTTTTCTAGCAATGCTGGCGGGCAGCACCAAAATAGATTCTATCCTTTACTGTCCATCCAAGAATAGAAGGACTCTCCTAATGTTGTTACTGTTGTGCTTCGTATATTTCAGTTTGATGTGTATGCTTTGTTAGATCCTGGATCCAGTTTCTTATATGTTACAGCTTTGATTGCTGTGAATTTTGAAATAAATCCTGAGATTATTCCTGAGCCTATCCTAGTTTCTACCCCAGTGGGTGATTCGATTGTTGCCCAGAAAGTGTATAAAAAGTGTCCTGTTACCGTTAATCAAAGAGTCTTGTGGCCTAATCTTATTGAATTAGACATGGTAGATTTTGATTTGATTCTGGGTATGAACTGGTTGTATTCTTCTTATGCCTCTATTGATTATTTGACCTGAGTGGTTAATTTTCAGTTTTCGAGTGCATCCGTGTTTGAGTGGTCTAGGAAATTCTGTGTCACCCAAGAGTCATTTTATCTCTTACCTTAAATCTAGAAATCTTATTTACAAGAGGTGTATTTACCATTTGGTTAGAGTCAAAGACACTAAGTCTGAGACTCTAACTCTCCAGTCTGTTAACGTTGTTAATGAGTTTTCCGAAGTCTTTTCAGATGATCTCCCAGGTTTACCTCCTGATAGAGAGATAGAGTTCAGGATTAATCTTCTTACCAATACTCAGCCCATTTCTATTCCTTCTTACCATATGGCCCTTGCAGAACTTAAGGAGTTGAAAGAGCAACTCAAAGATCTACTAGATAAGGGTTTCATTAGGCCTAGTGTTTCTCCATGGGGTGCTCCTGTGTTGTTTGTGAGAATGAAAGATGGCTCTTTGCGTATGTGCATCCATTACCGCCAACTAAATAAAGTCACCGTAAAAAATAACTACCCTCTTTTGAGAATAGATGATTTGTTTGACCAATTGCAAGGTGCAAGTTATTTCTCAAAGATATACCTTCATTCCGGCTATCATCAACTCAAAGTTAGGGAGTGTGACATCCCAAAAACCACATTTAAAACTCGTTATGGCCATTTTCAGTTTCTTGTTATGTATTTTGATTTAACTAATACCCCAGCATCTTTCATGGACCTCATAAATCGAGTATTCAGACCACATCTAGATATGTTTATCATAGTATTCATCGATGATATACTAGTGTACTCTTGTAGTAAGGATGAACATTCTGACCATCTCCGAACTGTCTTGCAAACCTTTAGAGATCACAAGTTGTTAGCCAAGTTCAGTAAGTATGAGTTTTGGCTAAGGTCAGTTGCTTTAATGGGTCATATCATTTCTTCTAAGGGTATTAGATTTGATCCCCAAAAGACTGAAGCTGTTAGAAATTAGCTTAGACCAATTTCTCCGACTGATGTCTGAAGTTTCTTGGGTTTAGCTAGCTATTACCGCCATTTTATTGAGGGTTTCTTCTCTATAGTGTCTCCTATGACTGGGTTGACCCAAAATAAAGTAAAGTTCTTATGGTATGAATCTTGTTAGAAGAGTTTTTAGGAGTTGAAGACTCGACTCACTTCAACTCCTATTTTAACTTTGCCTGATGGTGTTGATGGTTTTGTGGTGTACTATAATGCTTTGAGAGTTGGTTTGGGTTGCGTATTGATGCAGAAGGGTAAGGTGATAGATTATGCTTCTAGACAATTTAAACCCAATGAGAAAAATTACCCCACCCATGAACTTGAGTTGGCTGTTGTTGTGTTTGCTTTGAAAATCTGGAGACATTATTTGTATGGTGTCCATGTTGATGTTTTCACTAATCATAAGAGTCTGCAGTATGTGTTTTTCCAGAGAGAATTGAATCTTAGGTAGAGATGATGGTTAGAATTATTAAAGGACTATGATATGAGTGTGTTGTACCATCCGGGCAAGGCTAATGTTGTGGCGGATGCCCTAAGTAGAAGGTAAGAAAGAGTTGGCTCATGATGTACATCATTTGGCTAGATTGAGGGTTAGGTTGTTTGACTATGCTGAAGGTAGTATAGGGGTTCAGAGTAGTTCCGAATCCTCCTTGGTTTTGGAAATGAAGGAAAAACAATACTTCGTTGTTAGTTTGGTCAGACTGAAGGAGTTAGTCAAGGACCAAAAAGTAGAGGTTTTCTCCCAAGAGGGAGATGGTGTGTTGAGATTGTAGGGTAGATTGTGTGTCTCAAATGTTGATGATTTGAGATAGAGGATTATGGCTGAAGTGCACGGGGCTCGATATTCTATTATCCTGGTGCAACTAAGATATACCGAGACTTGTGGAAAATCTATTGGTGGAGTGGCTTGAAGAAAGATATAGAAGCGCTTGTAGCTAAGTGTGCCATATTCCAATAGGTTAAGGTTGAACACCAAAGACCTGGTGGTATGATGCAAGAGTTTAGTAATCCTACCTGAAAGAGGGAATAGATAGATATGAACTTCGTGTTTGGTTTACCTCCTTCTCGATGCCATTTTGATTGTATTTGGGTTGTGGTTGATAGGTTGACTAAGTCTACTTATTTCTTGCCTGTTCATACTTCATATACTGCTGAGGATTACGCTAGATTGTATATCTGAGAGCTAGTCAGACTGTATGGAGTTCCCTTGTCTATCATTTCGGATAGCGGTACTCAGTTCACTTTGCAATTTTGGAAAGCTTTTAGAAAGGTCTTGGTACCCAAGTGCTTTTGAGTTCTAGTTTTCATTCGCAGACCGATGGTCAGGCTGAGCGGAGCATCCAGACCTTAAAGGATATGTTGAGAGCTTATGCACTTAACTTTAAGGGAAGTTGGGATAATCACTTACCGTTGATAGAGTTTGCTTCCAATAATAGTTTTCACTCTAGTATAGGCATGGCTCCGTTTGAAGCCTTATATGGGAGGAAGTGTAGATCACCCATAGGTTGGTTTGAGGTGGGTGAAGCGGCTGAGAGTGGTCCTGATTCAGTATTTGAGGCTATGGAAAAAGTTAAGTTGATTACGGAAAGGGTGAAAACTAAGTAGAGTCATTAGAATTCATATGTGGATGTTAGAAGGAGAGACCTTGAGTTTGAAGTTGGTGACCTAGTGTATCTAAAAATTTCACCCATGAGGGGGGGTAAGAGATTCAAAAAAAAGGGGAAGCTTAGTCCCCATTATGTTGGTCCTTATGAAATTCTTAGCCGTGTTGGTAAGGTAGCTTATGAGGTCGAGTGACCTTACGAGTTGTCCTCTGTTCATCCAATATTCTATGTCTCCATGCTTAGAAAGCATATTAGCGAGGTTGTGGTAGTGGATTCCTCTGTAAGTGCTGACATTTAAGAAAATCTTTCTTTTGATGAGATTCCTATTGAGATTCTTGATTTTAGTGACCGAAGTCTAACGAAAAAAGAAGTTCCCTTGGTCAAGGTGTTGTGGTAAAACAAATTTGTTGAGGGTGCAACTTGGGAAGCTGAGGCGGATAAGCGATCCAAGTGCCCGCACCTATATTCCACGAACTCCGATCAAGCCGAAGGTACTATTCTTTCCTAAATGATGCACTTTTGATAAAAGTTGCAGCAATTCAACTGTCATTTATTATGTGTTCAGCTGTAGTTTCTTGAATTTATGCATTCTATGTTATATTCAAAGTGAGAAACGATGTGGTGATGAGTCTAACAAATGATTTCAGCTGTATTCTCTATTCCCTATCTAATATTAACATGTCTAGCGTCATTCGAGGACGAATGCTTCCAATGGGGGGATGATGTAATACCCCAGGAAATTTTTTGTTGAATTTTGTGCGTAAACACGTTGGGTTCTATCTTTTAGAACGAATTATAAATTTTCCATGTTGAATGTCTTAGATTATGAGCCACCATTGAGTAGAGTATCAAATAATCTTTCGAACAATATGTGCATCCTCCAAAATGGACACCCGAGCGACGAGTTATGAACATTCTGATCGAACCGTGAATAGTAGTGAACAGTAAAACGTGCAAGAAAAAGTACTGAGGCCTGGCGTATTTTTGCTCCAACTTTAACCGATCGTAAATCCTTGTACATAATAATTTGGGTGATCTACTATATATTAACGGAAAGCACTGCGAGTCTTCTTTCCAATGAAATTAGTTTCATCCAATTTTTCTATTGGAGGAAAAATTTTTGGTCGATCAGCTTCAGCCTATCAAAAGTGAATTTTTGGGTCAAATTCAAACGATCATAACTCCTCGTACACAATGAACTGGGTGAGATACTATGTATCAATGTAAAGATATGAGAGTCCTCTTTCAAATGAAATTGGTTTCATCCAATTTGGATATTGTAGTAAAACGTTATGGTTGATCTAGTTTAGACTATCAAAACATTCCACCGAAGGACAGATTCGAGAATTATTTTATTTTTAGGGGCGTTTTGGTCATTCCCCCTCACCCAAAATCCATCCAAAACCTATATTAAAGCCTATTAGAAGCATTATATGTTATATTTCATCAAATTCCCTCAAAAACAAAACCCTAATCTCCTACATCCAACTTTAACAACCTCCAAAGTCCACCATTAATTCTGCAAATTTATTCAAGATTCCAAGTTCCTAGTTCAAGAACTCCAAGAACCATCATTCCAAGGCACGATTAACATCTCAAAAATGAGTATCGATCTAAAGTTCATCATTCAGGTATGTGGGGTTTTTTCAACTAGAACTCTCTTTTGTTCTTGTGCCCAAAAGTAATTTTCTATACAAAGGCATGATTTTTATTGGATTTTTACGAATTTGAAGCATGAACCCATATATTATGACGATTATTATCCATTCTTGATGTTTATGATTTTGAAATATGAATTTACATGTATGGAGATATAAAGCATTAATCTTGAACAATATTTATCATGATTTTGATATTTGGGTCGTGAATGCCCATTGAAAATTGTGTTTTTTTGAGAAAGTCTGTGTTATAAGCACGTTGATGTTGAATATTTTAGATATTTTGAATGATTTGACCTTTATGTCTTAATGGAGTTATTTTGAACACGAGTGTGAAAGAAATCCACACTGTGGTTGATTTTGATAGATGGGAAGCATGATGGGTCCCGATGTCCCTATAGTACATGGGTTCGTGAAGGCTCTAGGATCACACTTATTCTTGGCCAAAGACATAGAAATGACTACACTACAATGGTGCATTACACCAACGTCCTCAAAACTAGATACTCTTCATCACCAATTCATTCATAAAGCTAACATACCCAGGCATCTAATCAAAAGCCACAAAGAGAGGGATGTTAAAACCCAAATCTTTTTGTATCTCAATGAATTTCTTGAACTTATATTCCCCTTTATTTTGTTTTAGTCCTTGAGAAAAGGTGGGGGCGGTTGTGGAATTTGCTTCACTACAGGCTCATCAACCTTTCCCTTACCATTATCCTCATCAACACTAACGTGAAAATCTATCGCTTTGTCCGACTCTATTATAAGTGCCTCATCAACAATACTACTATCAGTCTTTAGCATAACTATAGTAGGTAATAGGGGCGAAATAGTAGACCTACCACTATGACTGGTAATAGCATAATAAGGACCGTCACTTTTTGTATTCTTAACCATATTGAGCAAATAGGGTTCCCAGCTACCTTTGATTTAATGTCATTAACATCTACCGAAAATGATGCTCTAACTAGTTGATTGCAGTTGCAAGAGAATCAACCTTTTGCATCTTACAAAAGGTATCAACCTTAATCTTCTTAACGAATTTTTCATAATTTTTTGACCCTACACTAGTTTGGATAACAATGCCTCTATTCTTAATTCAGTATCATAGTTGCCTGGTGGTATATACTTATCTCTCTTTTCTTTGTAGTCATCTTTCCATCTCCAGTTCCCATCATGCTCCCTATAACAATCTCTATATCTATCTCCATACTAGTTTTGACCTTGGGTTCCTTTCCCTTTGGCACAGAAACCTACTAATTTATGATTAAGATACTTAGAATTCTCTTCCAAGTTAAACTCATATGCTATAGAGGTTGAACCTTGTGAACCTACCACGTGCACCTTCTCAAAATAACTTTTTGCAAACTTCTTAGTCAGTAACTGTAATGCCCCAAATCTGGTACCTGAAATGCAACACGGTGGTATGACCCTGAAGGACCATAAGCAAACCCATAACTAATATCTTTACCTGAACACTACATAATATATTGTATGAATATAGAAATAAAGGTTGAAAGTCCATAAGGTTCAAAACTAATAAAATATAAAATCTGAAAGTACGGTATATCAATACAAAAACAAAATAAAATAAAACTGTCTGAACATACAGTAGTCTAAATATCCTCTAAAACTGAACTGTATGAATAATGAGTTGATGATACATGTTCCCAACTGACGCCAATTACTAAAATAAAATAAGTAATTAAGAAATAAAGTAATGATCATGTCCTCAAAGGATGAGGACTCATTGGTAACTCTGACTACTTAAACTAGAATACTACTAATGCTATGGCACTCGTCCTTCTGAGCGTATGGTATATAATAAAATACCATAGCGTAAATGCATCAGTATGATTGATTGTACTAGTATGCATTGAGGTAGGTTGAATACGAAGGGTTAAAATGTATGAACAATGCTAACTCACTATATAACATGAAAGTGAGAATACATGCATGAATAAGTGACTATAACTGAATTCGTAATGGCACTAATTAATGAGTTTGACTACTGATAATATGAGTTACTGATAACTAATATAACTGATACTGAGCGACTGTGTCTGATAGTCTAGTTTTTGATGGAACTAGCTATGTTTCGTACTGTGCTGAGTTAACTTTATCTCACAGTACTAAAATCGGAAGTACTATATGAGTTCTTTTACTGAGACTAAGATTATGGGAAGTAGTCATGTAACCTAAATTCTCCAAATAACATATTATAGATGAGTTGGGGTCCAATTTGTAACCCCAATTAGAAGGGTTTCAATACCGCGCCACTGGTGAAGACAAGTTGTGGGTAACCCTCATCTGGAAGTGTTCCCAAAGAGAATAATGGGACCTACATCGATAGTGATTATCCACGTTATGAACCCTCATCTTTAAGTATTGATGTCTTAACCTATGTTGGCCACGTAGTTCTGGAATGCAAGGATTGCTTCTAAAGATCACACCTTCAACTGTCAGTAAGTGTCCTTATCCTTTGGTTTGCTCAGTGCTAAATCCTACTCCTATATGAATAGAAACTGAACATGATTAACTAAATTGAATGGACTGAGTTTATTGAGTTCCATTGAATGACATAATTCTACTGAGATTACTGAATTACTGAGTTTTCCTAAGTCACATGACTGACTGAATTCTACTAAACATGGATTAAAAGAGGATATCGTGAAATCATAACAATAGCTCTAGGCACATAGCTAAATTTTCGGGTTTAAGTACCCCTAAGACTTCAATAGAAGGAAACTAACAAGGCATGACATTCTGGAATACATGACCAACAAACAAATTCCATAATACAATAAGTTAGGGATTTCATGAAGTACATGGTTATCATAATTTTATTCATGGTAGGAATGCATATACTCAATGGCAAAATTTCATACTCTAACATCATGAGAATTCCAACCAATATCTACATTGCACATCAATAGTATGGGAGTCATCTGAACATAAGGGTAAACTATGAATCCATCACATAAATAACAATTGAGATATATTACATAATTTCTAGTCTCTTAGGTATTTTATCAAACACTAAGGTTTCATGACTTAAGGCGTGGCATAATCATCAAATTAACATATCATAACCAACTAAAATTCATGGTTTTAAACTCACATGCTAACATATTTTCATAAAAACATATAAAGATTCCAACTTGGGAATCATACAACAACAACCACATGAACATAATCAACCCGCAGCATGAATATCATAATCCATAGTTTAAAACTTGATTCTTTGGTTTCATGGATGAAAGGATTCCATGAATGAGCACTATGCATACCTTAGTACATGATTCTATGAAGATTTACGGTGGAATTTTCTTGAATTTGAATCACCAATTGAAAACCCTAACTTGTTCTTGAGGGAATTTTGAGGGAAGTTACAATATTTTGCTTGAATTGGGGATAAATACCATGTTATAGGTTTATATAGGGGTGGGAAATCCCATTCTTCCCTTAAAATAACTCAAAAATGGGGTGTTTACGTCTCCCTTGGGCCATAAGATCTGCGATGCACAACTTATTGCATAGGCTAGGTTGTGTGGAGCACAATTTATCGCCTAAGTTAGGTTGTGTGTCATTCAATTTATGGCATAAGTTAGGTTGTGCGTCGTAAAACTTATGGTATAACCATTCAGTAGCCTTAGGCGATTTTTTAGGTGACTCATTCCACTTTGCAAAGCCATAACTTCTTGCTCGAGTGTTAGATTTTTGTAAAATTGGTATCATTGGAAGGCTTATTCAATTCTCTATAATTTGGTGGGTCTAAATCTACAAAAATAACACATATATATTAATTTATTCTCGTTCAAAGATGACTGTTGAAAAATCAAACACTAAAACTTGATGGATTTAAAAGCTCTTAGCTTGCCTTACTCTAAGTGACTCTTATGAACACACTTAACATATTATAAGCTCTCTTCTCACTAGAATACTCATTGTAAGTCATGTACTCAAATATGAATCATAGTATAGGAGGTTTCATACATAGGAACAATGGCTTATTTTGTAGCTCAGAAAGATACGGGGTATTACAATATCTCCCCCTTGGGAATATTCGTCCTCGAATGGGACTGACTAGACTAAGAATACTAATGGATTGGACTTACTTAAGGGGTGTGAACATCTGAAACATAACTATATGATTGGAACTACTAGTATACTAAAATCTTATACTAAATATGAATGTCTGATACATGGATATTTGATTGATTTGTTCCTCATGAAAGCATGACTGAAATTATTGATAAGCTGAGCTTCTTTACTAAACATGCATGTCTAATACATGAATACTTAATTGAAATAACTCTTTAATACTTGACTTAACATGCAATGGTAATTAATACAAATTTTATAATAGGGATCTGAACTTGAACTGAATACCAAGCTTGTAACTTAAATCAGAACAAAAAACTGAAAAGCTTAAGGAGAACTGAATACCAGTATGAATGGTCCTTTTTGCTTGACCATTTGTCTGAAGATGAAAGACGGTACTGAGATGAACTTGGGTACCAAGACCCTTTTGGAATGCTTTCCAAAAATCAAAGGTGAACTGGGTAACTCTGTCTAAGATAATAGATAGCACAACACCGTGCAACCTAACCAACTCTTTGATGTACAGTTGATTTGGTCATCCTTTATACAATGACCCAAATAGAATCATGCTGATGACGAGTACGAGGCAAACCCATTATAAAGTTCATGCTTACTTCTTCCCATTTCTAAGTCAGAATAGTGAACTCCTGCACGGACCCACTAGGGTTCGGATGCTCTATTTTAACCTAATGACATGTGGAATACTTAGCCACAAACTCTGTGACATCTCTTTTCATCCCATTCCGCTAATAGATCTCCCGCAAGTCGTGTTACATCTTAGTGGCCCTTGGATGAATAGAGTAGCGCACACCATGCGCTTCTGTAAGAATTCATTGCCTAAATTCATCTATACCTGGCACGCAAAGACGACCCTAAAAATGCAACACACTATCTCTCCTTTTAGAGAAAACCTCTACTTTTAGGTCCTTGACGTACTCTTTCAACTTGACAAGGTTGGGATTTGTATCTTGCTTTTCTTTTACCTCAGAAACTAGAGATGATTCTGAACTACTCTAAACCCATATATCACCCTTTTCTGTATCGACTGAAGAAAAACCTAGTCTTGTAAGCTAATGGACTTACCCAAACCTTCTGGGGTAATGGTAAGACCAAAGTCCATGACTATGAATTCAAAGTGACCATACCAAGTACGAAAGGATCTTTTTGGAATGTCATATTCTCTGACTTTGAGCTGATGATAGCCTGATCCTAGGTCTATTTTTGAGAAATAACTGGCACCCTAAAATTGGTCAAATAAGTCATCAATTCGGGAAAGTGGGTACTTATTCTTGACTGTGACTTTATTAAGCTGACGGTAATCAATGCACATTCTGATAAAACTATTTTTGTTGTTCATGAATAAGACTAGTGTACCTTATGGGGATACGCTGGGTCTGATGAATCCCATATCTAAGAGATCATTCAACTGCTTTTTCAATTATCTAAGTTTTGATGGTGTCGTTCTTTGTGGATGATTAGATTTAGGCTTAGTATCTGGAAGAAGATCAATGCCGAAGTCTATTTCTCTTTCGGGAGGAATTCCTAGAAAATCTTTGGAAAAGACATCTGAATATTCTTTCACTACAGGTACTGATTTAAGACTGGAAGTTTTGGAACTTGTGTCCTTAACTCTAATAAGATGATAGACACATCCCTTAGATATTATTTTCTGTGCCCGATGGTAGGAAATGAGTTGACCTCTTAAAACTAACGTGCTACCCTTTCACTCTAGGAAGATTTTATTCAGTAACAGAAATAGGACGACTCTTTTCTGTTGTCGACTGTTGAATAGCAGGAATAAAGCAAATATATGCCGAGAATGATATCAAAATCAATCATCTCTAATTCGACTATGTCTGCTAAAGTGACTTTTTGATACACCATAATTATACAGTTCCTGTAAAACCATCAGGCTATGATAGTTTTACCTACTAGGGTAGAGACTAAGAAAGTCTCTTCTAGAATTTAAAGACTGACTCCGAAGTCAACTGTTATATAGGGAGTAATAAAAGACAAAAAAACTCCAGGATCTAGCAAGGCGTAAACATGCAAGTGAAAGATCTGTAATGTACTAGTAACCACATCAGGAGAATTTTCCTGATCTAGCCGGGGCTCTCCATAAAGTCTATTTGGGAGTTGCCTACTAATAGCACTGGAAGTGGCACCCTGTTGATTTTTGCGACTGGACTGGGCTGAGAAATGGTTCTGCTGACCCTGACTTGGGACAATCCCTGACTCTGTGGACTAGCTTGCGTTATCCGAAATAGACATCGCTGCCAACTCTGCAAACACCCTTGTGGTTCTTGCCACCCTTATCATTACATGACCAAGATCAAGAATCCATAATACAATAATTTGGGGATTTCATGAAGTACATAGTTATCATAATCTTGTACATAGTAAGAATGCATATACTCAATGTCAATATTTCATACTCTAACATCATGATCATCCCAACCAATATTTACATTGCACATCAATAGCATAGCAGTCATTTGAACATAAGGGTAAAATTTGAATCTATCACATAAATCACAATTGAGCTATATTACATAATTTCTAGTCTCTTAGGCATTTTATCAAACACTTAGGATGCATGACTTAAGACATGGCATAGTCATCAAATTAACATATCTTAACCAATTAAAATTCATGGTTTTCAAATCAAATGCTAACATATTTTTATAAAAACTTATTGAGATTCTATCTTAGGAAACATACAATAACAACCACATGAACATAATCAACCCATAGCAAGAATATCATAATCCATAGTTTAAAACTTGATTCTTCGGCTTCATGGATGAAAGAACTCCATGACAGAACACTATACATACCTTACTATGTGATTCTACAAATATTTACGGTGGAATTTTCTTTAATTTGAATCCCCAATTGAGAACCCTAACTTGTTCTTGAGAGAATTTTGACAAAGAGACTTTTTTTTGTTCAATTAGGGCTAAATTCCGTGTTATGGGTTTATATAGGGGTGGAAAATACCCATTTTGACCTTAAAATAACTCAAAATGGGGTATTTAAATGACTTGTACCATAAGATATACGGTGCACAACTTATAGCATAAGCGAGGTTGTGCGGCGCACAACTTATCGCCTAAGTTAGGTTGTGCGTCACATAACTTATGAAAAAATTTAGGCTGTGCATCGTACAACCTATGCCATAACCATTCCAGTAGCCTTAGGTGATTTGTTAGGCGACTCACTCCACTTTGTAAATCCATAACTTCTTGCTCGGGTGTCGGATTTCGGTAAATTTGGTATCGTTGGAAAACATATTCGATTCTATACAATTTGGTGGGTCTAAATCTACCAAAATACCATATATACATTATGTTAGACTCATACAAAAATGACTCTTGCAAAATCAAATACTAAAACATGATGGATTCAAAAGCTCTGAGCTTGCCTTACTGTACGTGACTTTTATGAACACGCTTAACACATAATAAACTCTCTTCTCACTTGGATACTCATTGCAAGTCATGTACTCAAATATGAATCATAGGATAAGAGGTTACATAGGTACGAACAATGGTTTATTTTCTAGCTTATAAATATACAGGGTAATACAGCAACCCAATATTAGTCCTCAGTGGTGGAATTTCTTAAACCACAGAATTGCCAATAGCTCTAAGGTCGCTGAAAGCTCTAATGGCATAAGTTCTAGCTCCTCTCTTAGCCTTCTGAGTATGCCACCCTTGGTTGGTGAGAGAGATTTGTTCTTGAAGCTCAGATACTGCTTCCTAGAATAATCTCATTAATGCTCATCTAGTGATTATGCCTACCATAGCTTGGTAACTAATGTTCATCCAGCAAGCTCATCCCTAAAATATGATGATTGGGTACGATGTTCAACGTCTACTTAAATCAAAATCAATCTTTGTACATCGACTCAAAATATAGCTACTTGAACTTTTATATCTCATCTTTTAACTTAAGGATTCTGACTGAAGGGAAGAAATGGTTTAAGAATTACATGAACAACTTATTATAAGTTTTGATTGATCCTCTAGGCAATTTCCCTAACCACAAAGAAGCTTCCCCAATCAATAAAAAAAGGGAACAACCTCAATCTGAGTTCCTCCTGGTCTAACCTAGGAATAGTATAAGAATATTAGATCTCGATAAAATTACAAATATATATATTTGCATCATCTATACAATCCCAAAAACAGACCTTTCAAGTTCAAGAGTTGAATTATGGCACTAGTAATGTGAACTTTCATATTAGGGGGCAGTGCAGGAGGAAAGATAGCTCATATTTCTATCAGCTCAACGTATCGCATATCCTCTCAATCCTCATATGGATAGAAGTACTTGTATTCTAGGATCAATAGAGCTTAACCAGCTCAAATTCTATTTCAATTTCTGATGAGTTTTGCTCGATGATCAATTATCGATATTGTCTTGGTTAGATTTGCCTGCTAAACTAGTCGGGCCTCCTTGTCCCCTTCTTTGGTAAGTAGCTACATCTACCAACAACTACTCCATTTTCTAATCAATGTTGTTTCTAGCATCACCTGGAGTAGGGGAAGTTGTATATTAGGATCATCTCAAACCCCTTCAAGATGGCCTACACATACTTGTTTCATCATTGTACAATTAGGTTGTAAGATTCTCTCTGGGTTAGGATTCAATGGGAGAAAGGTATATCCTTGAAAAATGCTGTTGGGCATACACTGACGTATACCTAATTAAAAATAGAATACAAAAACCCAAAAAATTTAGCAACTTTAATCAATAACTCAATGCCGTGTTCCTGGGAAATGGCACTAAAATTTTGATCAATGCCCAAATGACACCTCCAATTAAAGATAATGTAGCCACTATCAAGCAATGTGACCCTAATAAGTATGGTGCCGAACTCACATGGAATAAGGGGAATAATATCTCTCATTTGCTTAAATTAGTAGAAAGTACTAAAAGTAAATAGGGTTTTGTAGTATTAATCTTAAACAATTAATCAAACTCAAAAACACTAGTTGTAAACAGTTACAAATGAATAGTAGGCTTGTGTTACCCCTGGCTTTTAACTCAGTTGACTTTTTGTGCTCAATCCAACTATGAAACTATTGTGCATGTAGAATTTGGTAAGTTAGGTATCATCAACTACCTCACAACTTACTTTGGTAAATTTCATAAATCTTCTCTCTATATCAAAGTTTTTCCTTATTGACCCTTACCTTGGAACATAGTTTTACTATCTCCTCTCAGTCTCAAGTTTATTAGATGTAAGTTAATCATCTTAACTAGATAATAAATGTAAGCTTATTTTTACAGTTAACCTAAATCACCATTTTGATCTCCTTTTCCCAATATCTACCTCCCTGTCGACCGAAGTGAATATAGGCTAGAACCTAATATTTTCAACTATTAAGAAAGAAATAAGTATGAAGTAAAACACAATACAAGCAATAATAACTTTCTAGAAGGATTGAACACTTTCCCTACTTTGTTATTTGGCTAGAGTTCCCACAACCCTAGTTAAGGGATTTAGCCTCTCATGTTTGAAATATGATTGATGGAATTCATAATTGGAAACATTCAAACAATATCACAATAATCAATAGATAAAAACCCAAAGTCCTTAACTAAAGAAATAACTAAAATCAATACAAAGCAATCCAAATATCAAAATCAAATTCTGGAATCAAATATATGTTTTTAAGTGTATAGAGTGTATAAAAATAACTAAAACACATCAAAAGAATATATATAGGTTACAAGGAAACCCTAAAAATCAAAACTCAAACAAAAAAAAAGAAAATTGAGGTCGGTGGCCACCTACTAACCATAGGTGGGCCATGTAGGTGCCTACTCTTCTCCAGAAGCTTCTGAATTCTCTACACTTTCCATCTATACAACCTACTCATCAGGTATAGACTGTAGGTGGAACCTACAAAACACAGGTGCCTTACATAAGTGCTAGAGTTTCCTTTTTGCACTTTGGAACCTCTGTATTTCTAATTTCTCAAACCTATGTTAGCACCTATGTCCAGTAAGTGGTACATACTGGTCGTAGATTCCCAGTTAAGTAGCCCGAAACTAAAATTTTCATCCTTTACATTAGTTTAACATCCAAAACCTGGTTTCTTACAAAAAAAATAACTAAAACACATCTTATCTAATAATATGACCTATGTGACTTGCATATATTCATTGTTTTAAGAATATAAAGTTGTACAAATCCATAGCACATCACTACTTGAAACTTCTTCAACAAAAATATAACAACTTCAATAAAAAAAAGGTATCGCTACACCGAACCGGTCTTGAGGCTAAATCTGGTGAAGTGGTAATACAAAAAATTTGATAGTTTTATCGAACACAAATATGTTTTTCATTCCACATTTTATGAAAAACATGAGAGAGCTCTCAACAAGTCAATCTTCGACTGAGTTTAAGAGTTTTTCATCTTTAGAGGTAAGCATTACATTGTAAATTTGGAATTACTTCATATAATATTTGTAAATCATTAGAAAATAATTATGTTTACAATTAAGGCTTATCTCTAGTTCATGAAATTAATGAAAATTAGTAGGAATGAGAATAAACTCAGTAGATAATGATCCAAAGGTGTTAGAAAATACTATTGACTATAACATAACAAGTATTCATGCTAATTAAAATTGAGCTCGTAAGGTTTGGGGGTAGAAAACCTTAAGATGGTGAATTTAGGGAAAGAATGGTTAAAATTTGATAATTTTGCATCCCTAGTTTTAAAAAAAGGAATTAATTTATTAAATAATATATCATCCTATTGTTTAGATCATGAGCACGTTAAAATAGAAAGAAATGGTAGGCTTGTGGCCGAGAAGTGAACTTAAGCATGAAGAAGAGGTAGGTTGCTTATTATTATAGAAATTAAACTTTCCCGACTCTATATTTATACATGAATTGAATATTATGATGTACTTTGAGCACTACTTATGGTTAGTGATTGCATGGCATGCTCATTCATATTAATATTGATTAGTTGGTGTAATAGTAATGGTGTTGATATGTTATTTATGATATTTAGGAGGTTGGTAATGATTATGGCATTTTTGATATGAAGTATATGCCGATGAGAACAAGAGGGGAAAGGTATGATGTACACATTTTATATTCATACATGCATTCATATGCTTGAATGTTCACTTAAGATCATATGTTGTGATGAATTTGATTACTGATTTTGACAAAGTATAAATATATATCATTGTTAGCTTGTATTATCCTTAGGTGAATTGCATACTTAATTGCCTGTCTTTAATTATAAGTTCTATGATAATCACATTACATCTATTTTATTTACTTATTCGTATGGTGTTGGGTTGAGTTGATCTATGATTCCTACCAGCACGTGTTGTTATGTTGATGCTACCCATGCTCTTCTTTTTGTTGAGTGCGGAGTGTGTTCTAGTATTTGAGACTAAACTCCACCTTTACCTGCAGTTCTAGATTCATCTTAAAGGGTGAGCATCATGAATAGAAAGCCTATGCACCTTCTATTCATTGTTTTTATCCCTAGTTTTTGGTCTAATACATGTGTTCTTATTTGTTTTTTCAGCCAAACACTTATGTTTTATACTTCCTTTTCTGTTAAATTTTATTGTATGGTGACTTCAGGTCTTAGGGATGTAATAAATAGAGATTTTTGCACTCTATTAGTTTTAGATTCTGGATATTGATTTGGCATCTAGTAGGTATTGAATGAACACTCTTTTAAAGTTATTATTAATTCCAAGTGGATGGGCAGGAAACACATGGTGAAGTTGAGAGTTTGGTTTAAGTATGGTTCTCCTGTCATTGTTTAGGATGCGTGCCAACCATGACTATTCAGCTCATAACACTCAACCTTCTACAAATAGATTATTATTCTTGCAATGTCCATATCCCTTATCAACATTGTTTCTCTATTCTTTTTAAGCAAAGATAGGAGAGCCCAATTACAAATATTTTAATCTCATTCCGCATATCAGCCACCATAAAAAGAGCATTGTGATTCAACAGAGTGAACTTGAGCTTGTACTCCCTTATGCTCATAGAACTCTGCTCCATATTAAGTACCTCTTAGGTATTAGCCGCCCTCAACCCTCTTATGGTAATCATTAGATTTTTTATATTTTGACCTTTCTCATAGCTTCCTTATATCATTTATGATTTGTGGGTAAAGTTGACATGGTCCCCTGAGCATTTAGGGATGAATTATGTGATTTTAAGGTTTTGAGTAGCCTTTAAAATGATATATTTAACTTTGGTCAATATTTATTGATCCAAGCATCAGTTGATTCTTTTGTCAGTTTCATTAGATTTAGAATGTCATTTTTACGTTGTAGTGTGGTTGGTTTGGGTTCCTAGATTATATTTTGACTTTTGAGCATATTGATGAGAAATTAGCTAATTAGGCCATAAGGGATTCTTGGAGTGTAAAATGTTGATAATAACCTCTTTTGGTAAATCTGATGGTTCCATCAAGTCCAAAACTTAGAAATTGGCCTAGTACAATTATTCAATTATTTCTATATTGTCCTAAACAAATCTCTAGGGTTCAATTGGGATGATTTTAAACATAGAAACAATATTGGTGCAACAATCTAGTAATTCATTCTGATCATGTTGCCTAGAGTTGCAGTCATGAGGCTAAACTAGATTAGTCATCGTGATTATTAGGTGAGTCACCACGATCACAAAGAGTCAGTTGAGGATTGCGTCAGGTAATGAATCATGATCATCTGGCTTATTTCTGCAATCGTTATAATCAAAATGATAGGCTAGTAAATGTTGACCTCACAAATCCATAGACAAGGTCTCGATCACAAGGTACTATTCACAAAGCAATATAAATACCTTATTTTTGTTATTCCAGTTTCAGTTTCTCCATTTTTATCTTTCAGACCTTGCAATAGGTGATTTCAAGAGTGGTTTCTTCAAACAAGTTTCAATAAGCTTCTAAATCTAATTTCTATCATAACACTTTAATTACATAACTTAAACATCTTCAAAAAGTTTAATTTTAAAATATGGATTTTGGGCTTTACTTGATAAAGTGAGAAATTGATTTTTCAATGATTTCAAACTTGATCTCAACTCAATTTTGATAGGTTTTCATGTTTGTATTGTAACATGATTCATAATTAAAATTTTAGCTCTATTTTTTTATATTTTTGGTCAATTCTTAAAGTAATTTTAGACCCAAAATCAAACTATGCCAATATGGGTATCGATAGACTCCTATTCTCCTATAGAATCCTTTTTTGATATATTAGGAATGTTGCGAATCTTTCCAGAATGGAAAGGCTTCTTATTGAGTGGTACAACATCATGTTTTGGATTTTGTGGTAGGTTGTTGCTAATGTTTCTTTACACCATACGATATAGATAACCATTCATGTAGAAGAATGCTATGGGTTACAGAATTTATCACAATATTTATTTCTCGATATCAGCATTCTATCATATTACCCGTGTGGGGGCTTATGTAAATCTTTTTATTCACTTAAGAGACTATTATCATTGATATGCTCGTGTAGGGGTTGGTATTAATCTTGTTTGTGCATTATTTGTTCTTTATCATTATTATGACATCTGTGGGGAGCCTTGGATTGATATTATTAATGTATTACATGATTCTCTATAATTGTTTTGCGAACGGATGGATTTTACTATGGCCTATAGATAATTGTGGTGACTTGACCTCTTTTATACCATTATTGTGTTGATTTAAGGTTTGTTGTTGAGGTGATTATGAGCATGCATACTCATTCATTCATCCATATTCATGGAACCGGTACCACTAAGAAATATTTATTTTTAAAAAATGAGACAATATATTAAATACTTTAATTGAGGAATATACTAGTAAGGTCAATTGATGAGATTACGATAGTATATGGGTTCTGAACCCCCCATGGGTACTCTTCTAGAAACTTCTACTAGGAAGGAGTATATGAGGTGACATTGGAACATTGCATCCGTATCATTTCATTGTGTTGCATCACTCGCATCTCTCTTATGTGACTTATGTTATGTAATTTAGTATTTGCGTTATGTATATCAATCGCATATTTACTCTTACACTATGATTACAGTTGAATTATTTATATTGTTAGGAGTTGTATGGCTTGATTTTGTAGTGTCATGAACTAATTTCTCAGGTTATGATTGCACCTAACATAACCCGCCAGTAAGTAAGCTAACCCATAGTCTAGAAAAGGTAATAACAGACTAATAAGAAAAGAGGAAGCAAAACAAAAAGAAGAGAAAGATAAGAATAAGGAAGTAAATACATCCCCAAACCTTGGTTAGGTCGGTATAAGAGCTTCTAGTACAATAAGACTACAAAGTGGAATACAAATTAAATATATAAAGTCTTCTATAAGATCCAAAAATGGAGATCAGTATGACAATAAGATAGAGGGATGGAATATCTGTACATATCAAGAACTCACCACAAATCTCTGATACATAGATTCTCCATGCAATGCATACATCAATGGTGTGAACTCATAGAATGAGCTGCAGGTTGTAGAAGGAGGCATGAGTACCAAACATGAGGTATATAGTAGGCATCAGCCAACTGAGCTCTAAAGATAATGAAAGTACAAATAATATTTGAAGCATGAATATAAACTACAGGCAGCTACTTAGTCATTGAAGCATAATAATGCTAATATAAAAATAAGGGTAAACTATCAGCTACTGCCAGTAATTTGGGATCAAGCGTGATTTAATAAGTAGCTAATCGATATATGATAGTATAATGAAGAAAGAGATATATAGTACAAAATAGTAATAGGAATGAAGGGAATAATATATAAATTTTATATAGATAAGAACGGATATACAATCACATTATACAGATAAACAACCATGAAGGTACTACACTGAGGGAGCTAGTCTAACATCACAAAAATCATAAATAGTAAGGAACTAACTCTAGTCAAATTAAGGTCACAAACGAAAAAATATGGATAATTAGAAGGTAACCTAAAATGATAAATCTTATAGTAGTAATGGAAAAAGGTATTATAAATGTACCGACAACTTTGGGTACCCATCTATAGCCAGTGTATCATGAACCATACAATAATATCCAATAATAATTTAACCGTCTATAAGTAACCACCTCAAGTTGCGGTCAAACCCATAGGGAATACATGGAATTATATCTATAATTTGCTTGAATAAACAAAAAGTACTGAAATTAAATAAGGGGTTTGTATTAGTAATCTCTAACAAGTAACTAAACTTAAAAGCTTTGGTTGTAAGCAGTTTGAAACAAATACTAGGCTTGTGTTCCCCCTAGCTTTTAACACAGTTGGTTTCTTTTTCTCAATCCAACTATCATACTACTGAGCATGTAGAATCTAGTAAGTTCGGTATCACCAACATCCTCTCAGCATACATTGGTGAATTTCACTCATCTCCTATTAGTCTTTGAGCATTGTCTTACTAACCCTTTCCTTGGACCGTAGTTTCAACTATCTCTTCTCGATCTCAAGTTTATTAGATGTAAGTTAATCATCTTAAGTCGATATTACAATTAAACTTATTTTGGAAATTAACCCCAAATCACTGTTGTGATCTCATTTTCCTAACCCCTACCTCCCTCTCGATCATAGTAAATACAAGTTGGATCCTTGCATTTTCAACTATTAAGAAGAAATAGGGACGACAAAATCACAATACATGTAGCAACAACTATCTAGAAGAATTAAACACTTCCCATACTTCATTTTTAGTTAGTGTTCCAACAACCTTAGCTAAGGAAATTAGTCGCTCATGTTTGTAATATAGTCGAAGGAATTCATAATTGGAGGCATTCAAATAATATCACAATAATCAATGGCTAAAACCCAAAGTCTTTAACTAAAGAAAAAACTAAAATCAATACAAAGCAATCCCAATATCAAAATTCGATCCTAGAATCAAAAATATATTTGGAAGTATGTAAAGTGCATAAAAATAACTAAAAATTTCAAAATAGTGTATATCTGTTACAAGAAAATAGAATAATTTAATACAAAAATGATAAAAGAAAACTAAGGTCGGTGGCCACCTACTAAGCCATCCACGGACTGTAGGTGGTCCCACGTAGGTGCTTCCTTTTCTCCAAAATCTTCTTAATTCTATGGACTTGGCATCTCTACAACCTAATCCATCAAGTATAGATCATAGGAGGTACCTACGGACCATAGCTGCCCTATGTATGTGATAAAGTCTTCTTTTGCCTTTGTATTTAAAATTTCTAGCACCTACATTAACACCTAAACCTAGTAAGTGCTATATACAGCCCCTCTTTAAATATTCATGTCGTGCCAGTGAGCATAATCTCAAGTTAATCTCTCAATCTAATCATTTTCTCTCTTTTCTCTAAAGAACATGCCATTAAAAGAAGAAAGAGAAACTAGTCAGCCCCTCAGCCCTAAGATCATTTGGTCGATCATGTTTCTCTTATGGATTTCAGGGCCGCATTCACTAATCTTGATCAGTGAGTTTCCGCTCAAAATGAACTGCCAGTAGTACTTCTGGCTAACCCAGTGGCCAATTCATCTACAGCTAGGATTTGGGACTTCACTCGAATGAATTCTCCATCCTTCCTCAGGTCTAAGATGGATGAGGACCCTCGAGAATTTAATGATCAGGTTCTGAAGGTGACAGACATCATGGGGGTGACTACTGTTGAGAATGTTGAACTAGCTGCATATCAGTTGCAGGATGTGGCTCATTCTTGGTTCAAATAGTAACAGTCAGTGAGGTCAGATGATGTATGTCCTATAGAGTGGGAGGAGTTTCTCACTGCATTCTTAGACAGATTCTTTTCCCAAGAGCTTAGAGAGGCTAAGGTCATATAATTCATCAACCTCAGATAGGGTATGATGGTGAAAGAGTATTCTCTTAAGTTTATTCAATTAGCTAGATATGTCTCTCATGTGATTGCAGACAGTAGAGCCAACATGACTAAGTTCAATTCAGCGGTAAAACTTTAATTTAGGGGTAAATGATAGGGTGGTATATGAGTGTAGATCTACAATACTGAATAGTGATATAAATTTAGCAGGGCTTATGACTCATGCTCAGCAGATAGAGGAGAAGATGATTAAGAAGAAGGAAAAGCATAATAAGAGAGCAAAGATAGGTAGTTTCAACTTTGCTCAGCCTAAATTAGAAGGAGGAAACCATTCCTAGTTTCATCCTAAGTCATCAATTCTAGCCCCTTCTTCAGCCAGTGCTCTAGTTCCTAAGTTCAGAGAGAGTAACAGAGATAGAGCGCCAGGCTCTAGGTCTTAGGGCAGTGTTAGCAATGCTTGAACTAATCCCCTTTCTCACACCTGTGGTAAGAATCACAAGGGTGGTTGCAGAGCTGGTAGCGATGTCTATTTTGATTATAGAAAACCAAGTCACATAGTCAGAGATTACCCTCAGTCAGGTTATCAGAGTTATCTCCGCTCCTCAGCTCAGTCCGATTGCACAAATCAGCAGGGTACCACCTCTAGTGCTAATAGTGGGCAACACCCAAATAGACTTTTCGCTCTCCGGTCCTAACAAGATCACGAAAATTATCTTAATGTACTTACCAGCATATTATAGATCTTTTATGTGTATGTTTACGCTTTGCTAGATTCATGTAATTCCTTGTCTTTTGTTACTCCCTATAGAAGTAAATTTTGAAATCAATCCCAAAATCCTAATAGAGCCCTTTTTCAGTCTCTACTCAAGTGGGTAAAACCATCGTAGCCAAGCGGGTATACAGGAACTGCCCGATTATAATATTTCATAAAGTCACTGCAGCAGATTTAATTGAATAAGAGATGATTTATTTTGATGTCATTCCCGACATGGATTTGCTTTATTCATGGTATGCCATAGTTGACTACAAAAATAGAATAGTCCAATTTCAATTTTCGAATAAACCTGTCCTTGAGTGGAAGGGTAGTACTTCAGCATTTAGAGGTCATCTTGTTTCCTACCTTCTGGCACTTGAAATGACATCTAAAAGATTTGTCTATCATCTTGTTTGAGTTAAGGACACTAGTTTTAAAACTCCCAGTCTTTGATCCGTTCCAGTTGTGAATGAATATTCAGAAGTATTTCCCAAAATTTTTTCCAGGAATTCCTCTCAAAAGGGAAACAGACTTTGGCATTGATCTTCTTCCAGATACTCATCCTATATCTATTATTCCATACAAAATGGCACCAGCATTACTCAGATAATTGAAAGAACAATTGAAGGATCTCTTAGATAAGGAATTCATCCAGGCTATCTTTTCCCTGTGGGGCACTCCACTATTATTCATTATCAATAAAGATGGTTCTCTTAGGATGTGTGTAGACTACCGTCAGCTTAATAAGGTCTCAGTCAAGAACAAGTATCCTATTCCCAGAATTGATGACTTGTTTGATCAACTTCAGGGTGCCAGTTATTTCTCTAAGATAGACCTCAGATTCGGCTATCATCAGCTAAAAGTTAGAGAATATGACATTTCAAAAATAGCTTTCCGTTCTCGATATGGTTATTTTGAATTTTTAGTTATGTCCTTTGGTCTTACCAATGCCCCAACAACTTTTATGAACCGTGTGTTTAGGCAGTACTTGGACATGTTTATCATAGTCTTTATAGATGATATTTTGGTCTGTTTCTACAGTAAAGGTGATAATGTAGACCATCTCAAAATAGTACTTCAGACTAAGAGATCATTAGTTATTCACCGAATTTAGTAAGTGTATATTTTAACTAAGGTCAGTTGCATTTCATATTAATATCGTTTCTGGTGATGGCATTAGAGTGGATCCTCAAAAGACCGAAGTAATAAGAAATTGGCCTCGCCCTGTCTCTCCCTCAGATATTAAGAGTTTCTTGGGTTTGTCCGGCTATTACAGATGATTTGTTGAAGGATTTTCTTCTATTGCATCCCATATGTCTAGATTGACTCAGAAGAAAGTTATGTTTTACTGGCTAAATCCTTGCGAGAAGTTTTTTTAGGAGTTAAAGACTTGACTCACCTCCGCTATAATATTAGCTCTTCTAGATGGTCCAGATGGTTTTGTAGTGTATTATGATACATCTAGAGTAGGTTTGGGTTGTGTCCTCATGCAACATGGTAAGTTCATAGCCTACAACTCAAGACAATTTAATCCCTATGAGAGGAATTATCCTACTCATGATCTTGATTTAGAAACCGTAGTATTTGCCTTGAAGATTTGGATGCATTATCTATACTGTGTTCATGTATATGTGTTCACAGGTCATAAAATTCTTCAGTATGTCTTTTCATAGAAAGATCTCAATATTCGTTAGAGAAGGTAGTTAGATCTCTTGAAAGATAATAACATGAGTGCCCTTTATCTTCTGGGCAATGCCAATGTAGTGGCCGATGCTCTTAGTAGATTTTCTATAGGTAGTGTTTCTCATGTTGAGGTTAGTAAAAAGAAGTTAGCCTAAGAAATAGATCAGCTTGCCAAACTGGGGGTTCGCTTAGTTGATTCTTTAGAGAGTGGTGTATGTGTTCAGAGTAGTTCAGAATCATCTCTAGTTTTTGAGGTTAAAGAAAAGGAAGATAGAGATCCCAGCCTTGTCAAGTTGAAAGAGTCAGCCCAGTATCAAAAAGTATTGGTTTTCTCCCAAGGGGGAGATGGTTTTCTTCATAGTCAGGGTTGTCTCTGTTTTCCAGACGTTGATAACATAAGGAAGCAACTTCTTGCAAAAGTGCATGGTGCGCATTACTCTTTTTATCCATGGGCCAAAAAGATGTACGGTAACTTGTGGGAGATCTATTGATGGAGTTGGATGAAGAGAGGCATTGCAAAGTTTAGGGCTAAGTTCTCTTCATGTTAGTAGGTTAAGATAAAGCATCAAAAGCCTTGTGAGTCCATGCAAGAGTTCAGTATTCCTACTTGGAAGTGGGAAGTTGTGAACATGGACTTCGTGATGGGTTTTCCTCGAGCACGTCATCAGCATGAGTTAGTCTGCGTCATTGTAGATAGAATGACCAAATCAGCTCATTTACTTCTAGTTTATACCTCTTATTTCTCCGAGGATTACGCCAAACTCTACATCAAGGAGTTGGTCAGATTGCACATTGTTTTGTTGTCCATTATCTTAGACAAAGGTACCCAGTTCACCTCTTATTTATGGAAAGTATTCCTAAAGGGTCTTAGTACCCAAGTTTATCTCAGTACAACCTTTCATCCTCAGATAGATGGTCTAGCAGAAAGGACCATACATATTCTAGAAGATATGCTAAGAGAGTGTGCAATTGATTTCAACGGTAGTCGGGATGATAACTTGCCTTTGATTGAATTTTCATACAACAAGAGCTATCATTCCAGTATTCAGATGGCTCCATTCAAAGATCTCTATAATAGGAGATGTAGATCTCCAATTGGTTGGTTCGAAGTTAGTGAGGCCTCAGTCATAGGCCCTGACTTGGTATTCGATGCCTTAGAAAAAGTTTAGCTGATTAGAGAAAGACTCCAGGCTGCTCAGTGCTGACAGAATTCTTATGCAGATGTTTGTAGAAAAGATCTCGAGTTTGAAATTGGTGATCATATCTATCTAAAGATCTCTCCCATAAAAGAAGTGAAGATATTCGGAAAGAAAGGAAAGCTCAATCCTCGATATGTTGGTCCCTTCAAGATTTTCAGTCGCTTTGGCAAGGTAGCCTGTGATCTTGAATTCCCTTCAGATCTAGCCTTAGCTCATCCAGTATTTGTGATCTTGAATTCCCTTCAGATCTAGCCTTAGCTCATCCAATATTTCATGTCTCATTGCTTATAAAGTGCATAGGTGACCCACCAGTTGTAGTCCCTATTCAAAGCATTGATGTTTAGAACACTCTCTCTTATGAAGAGATTCCAGTCAAAATCATAGACTATGAGACTCATAGATTGAGGAAAAAATATTCCCTCTAGTTAAGGTTCTTTAGCAAATTTAGTCCATCGAGGGAGCTGCTTTGGAAGCAAAGGAAGACATGCGTACCAAGTATCCTCACCTCTTCTTTGCCAACTTAGATCAAGCTCAACGTAAAAGTTCTCCATAAGCTTACTTAGTTATATGTTCAGTGTTCATCACAAACTTGGTATGCAGTTTCATGCTTATTTTCCCATTCTAAACTTTGTATCAACTAATATTGCATATTTAGTCATACACTCCTATATTAGTTCAGTTATGTAATTATGCATCAGACATGCATTCTCATTGTGAAAAACTTAGTCCTTCAAAACACTCAGTCATGCATTTGTGAATCAGTTACACATGCATCAGATATGCATGTTCCGTATGTACGTCAGTTTTCTTTTCTCCACTCTAAGTCAATCTTATTTGAGGATGAATGTTCTCAAGGAGGAGATAATGTAATACCCTTTTCTTTTCCCTAGCTAATTTCATCTCAAGAATGTCTAGTACTAACTTCTAAATTGAATGATGGTTATTACATGAAGAATTTTTAAGATTTTCACTTTTTATCA
The DNA here is from genome assembly GCF_002878395.1 of Capsicum annuum. Lineage (NCBI taxonomy): Eukaryota > Viridiplantae > Streptophyta > Magnoliopsida > Solanales > Solanaceae > Capsicum > Capsicum annuum. The sequence goes on along the minus strand of NC_061120.1, from coordinate 81,167,209 downwards.
TGTGGAAAATTCAATAAGCTTTCCATCGATATAAGATTCTCCCAAATCTGATACTCGGGTTAGAAGTTATGACTATTTCATGTTTGCATCAAAAAATAGTGCCATAATAGTCAGTGGCGCACCGCTCCACAAGAGGAAATGGCATTTGGCAAATTCCAGTAGGGGTCCACAATTATGACGCATCACACCAGGGTCCAAATTCAGAATTATTTATTTTTCAATGTCTCAACGTGATTTCTCCCGCGTCGCACCAAAGTTCAATGTCACAAAGGAAGTGGCAATGCGATAGCCCGCGTCGTGCCATCCCTTAATTTCCTAATTTTCAAAATCCAGTGACACGGTGGGATAGCGTCGTGTCGTGCTACAGGTCCCGTTTGGGAAATTTTTACAATTTTAAAAGACGCATCAAAGGGTTAAAAGGGTCAATTTTCTACCCCTATTTAAACCTAATAACACATGATTTTGTTGTTCTTCACCCAAAATATACTTGTTACTCTCAAGTTTATCTCAAGAACAAGCCAGGGTTTCTATTGGGGATTCGAATTCAAGAAGGTTTCACCGCCAATCCTCACGAAATCACAAACTAAGGTATGCATAGTGGTCATTCATGGACTCCTTTCATCCATAAACCCCAAGAATCCCTTTTTCTAAATTGAAATTTATGGATTTTCTAATGAATTTCATGATTGGGCTGCTTTTTTTCATGTTGATAATGAGTAATTGAATTGTATTTCATGAATGAGTGATAAATTCTATGTGGGTTAAATTATTATAGATATAGATTTATGCAAAACTATGACTAAATCCTTGAATGGAGAAATTAGAATTGAATCATGATGTTTAATTATTGTACTATGACATTTAGATGTACCATGCCTACAATATGTTTAATTAAATTCCTAGATGAAGGAAAAGTGACTAACTAGCATGATACCATGAAATATCCATGTATATACAAGTTATGCCTATCACATGTTTCGATGAAATTCTTCTATAAATGTATTATGGATTATGATGTTTTGATGCCTATCATATGTTCATGTAAGTTATGCTTGGTCAGTTTCCTTCCATCGAGTCCTGGGGGTACTCATACCCGAAACATTAATTCTGTGCCTAAATCCAATGTCATGATTTCACTATACTCTCAGTCAAGCTATAATCCTTGGACTTCACACAGTCTTACGACTCAGGAAACTTACATGATCTTATGAACTCAGTCAGTTGTCAGATATTATTAGAATTCCGTCAGTCAATGGGATTCAGTAACTCAGTGCATGTTCAGTTCAGTAAATCATGTTCAGAGTCTATTCAGATGGGAGTAGGAATTAGCACCGAGTGACCTCAAGGATGGGAACACATACTATCAGATGAGGGTGTGATTCTCAGAAGTCATTCTTGTATTGCACAACTATGTAGCCAGCATAGATTGAGACATTACACTATCCGATGAGGGCTGCTGAGGTGGATAAGCATTGTCAGATAAGCACCCCACTATTCTTGTATAGGGGACACTATCAGATGAGGATCACCCACAGCTTGTCCTTACTGGTTGAGCGGTATTGACACCCTTCCAATTGGGGTTACAAATTTGACCCCAACTCATCCATAATGGTGTATTAGGGGCATGTCGGCTAGATAACTACTTCCCATAGTTTCATGTTATAGAATGAGGACTGTCAGATATAGTCAATCAGTGTCAGTAATAGAACTCAGATAGTTTTTAAGATTTCCGAATTGTCAAATACAGTCAACTCTGATACAGTACGGAACTCAGATAGTTCCATCAGATTCAGGACTGCAGATATAGTCACTCATGTTATCAACTATATGCAGATTAAATAATCATGTTATCATAGTATTAGTGTCAGTTGTTTTGTCTTATGCATGTATTCTCATGCTTATGATAGTTAGTCTGTTATAGTTATTGTTCATACATATGAACCCCGTGCATTCAGCCTACCTCACATGTATACCATTACATTCATAGTACTGACGTATTTGCTCTATGGTGTATTATACCATAGGTTTAGATACATGATCTCCACCGCAACAGTAGATTCTAGATATCTGCAGATAGAGTTAGAAGTGAGTCCTCATCTTTTGAGGACATGATTATTTCCCTATTATCTCATTAATCAGTTCATTAGTTGGAGATAGTTAGGGACCTGTTGCATCAACTTCTTACTCTGACAATTCAGTCAGTTAGAGGCTTTCTAGACTATCATGTTTTTGACATCAATAGGTTCAGTTTTATTTTGGGTATTCTATTACCCCACTCAGATATTATATCATTCAGATTATGTTCAATATAGAACCTTATGGCGGTTCAATTCATTTTTGCACATTATAAAGTATTTTATACAGTATGCAGGTACAAATATCAGTCATGGGTTAGCTTGTGGTCCTTTGGGATCATAAGCAACTGTAGCATTTCGGGTACCTGATTTGGGGCGTTAAACTTTGACTCGCACTAAATGATAAATTTACCCTTTTGGTATCAACTTTCTGTCCTGAATATAGGATATAAAATGACTCTTGGGAGATTTAGAACTACCTTCCCACTCAAAAACTACCTCATCAGGAAACCGAAACTTCACCACACGGGTGAGACAATCTATTGATATATAGCATGATTGGAGCCAATCCATGCCTAGAATAACATTGAAATCAACCATTTCTAACTATATTAGGTATGCAAGTATGATCTTATGTAGGATAGTCATGGGACACTTCTTATAGACACATCTGGCAAAAACTGACTCACCCACTAGAGTAGAAATTAATAAGGGCTTAAATAACCTTTCAGGATTTGCCCATAAATTCACTGTTATCAAAGGAGTTATAAAAGAGAGATTCGATCCAGGGTCTAAAAACACATAAACATCAAAATAAAAGACACAAAGCATACCAGTAAGAATATATGAACTTTCCTGCTCTTGGTGGGATGGTAAAACATAGAACCAATTCTGGCGCTGATCGCCACCAGTACTAGATGATGCGCCTTGATAAAGGATTGGGCTACCTAGTGAAGCTGGTGCGCTAGCAGCCTAAATAAAGGGATGAACATCTCTACTTCCCTGCTTAGCATATAGACACTCTTTGATTCTATGACCTAAATTTCCACATCTGCCTCCTTCCCATCAATCAACTCTCCAAGTTGGTGCCTGCTGTACTTTGCACATGGGGGGTAATTTGGCCTTTCACCCATACTACTCTGAGACCTAGAAAAAGAAGTCCTTCCCCACTGCTCCTTCTTGATTCTGGGTGTAAGGGCACTCTGAAAACATCGTACTGGCATAGATTAGTGAGCCTAAAATTGCAAACAATTTCCTCCTCCAGACCTTAGTTGGCCTTACTCAAACTGTCTAGTTCTAGCCTTCTTATTTATATTCTCTCTTTGCTTTATCTTTTGTTGCTCGATCGACTGAGCATGAGTCATTAACCTAGAAATATCTATCTCCCCAATAAGCATGCAGTTCTAGACTCCTTAACTACCAAATCAGACTCTCTAGTGAAAAATTTACTCATACTAGATCTAGGGTCATCTACCAACTTGGGAGCATACGTAGACAATTGAATGAACTTAAGCCAGTACTCATTCATTATCACGAAGCCCTACCTCAGGTTCATGAACTCCTTAACCTAAGCTTCTCCAATCTCATGCAGGATGAACCTATCCAGAAATGCATTCGAAAACACTTTCTAACTCATAGGAGCGACACTCTCACCTCTACCATCCTTCCACATAAAAACCTAATCTTACGTAACATCCTCTAGCCTATAGGATACCAATTCTACACTATCCTCTGCCGTAATATGCATAATTTGAGTGATCTTTCTCACCTCATCAATGAAGAGTTGTGGATACTCATTGACCTTTGACCCAGAGAGCTCAGCTGGATTCATTCTCATGATGTCATGAATTATGGAGTAGCTAAATCACCATTTTATTGAAGTCGGACTACACCCTGAGGGTTTCCTTGAACATTGGAAGTCACAGCATAGACAAACACCTAAAAGGCAACAAAAAATTCAGCATGAGACGCATTCTCATTTAGAGGGTTGGCTGGCATTGGTGGTTGGTCACTATTTCTGCATGCATTGGCTTAGTGAGAAGGCATATTTTGTCACATAAAAACATGAGATAAAAAAGATAGAGAAAAATTTAAGAATGATAGATCTAGAAAGAAAAGTATGATTCGTAAATCATTTCATAGCTTCTTGCTCATCAATGTGGTACACTTCACATCCATGATCAAGACTCTATGTAACACAACTTGTCTGACTCCCCAGGACTCTTTAAACCTTAGGCTTTGATACGAAGTTTGAAATACCCCAGAGGTACACCCTAGACGTCATATGGTGCTCGAGACTACAAGTAGTCCCAAGCAAACCCTTTAAGCTTTCTAAAAACTTCAGAACTCATAATAAGGATAAACCAAACATATGAAATCTTGAAATAACTAAATTTGACGTCTAAACTAAGATTGAATTAATATCTTAATAAAAATCTTAAACTTCAAAATCTTAAAAAAAACACCTTGAATCCAAAATAGAAAACAGTCAGACAAACCTCTACTTCTAACTAGAGAGCCACTAGGACAAGCCCTAGCTGACTAAAACTAAACAGAAACCAAATGACTAAAACACTTCATCAATATCAAAGTCTAATAAAAATGAATCATCAAACTATGATGAATCACCAAAGTCGGGATGTAGCTGGAGATACTCAAAATCAATGACACTGCTAAAACTGAGTACCAGGACCTACATTATAAGACAATGTAGCACATAGACATATATTTGGATCAGTACTTGTGGAATGTACTTAGTATGTGAGGTGAATGTATAAGTAAAATAGTAACTCAATATCCATATGATCTTTTAATTTATCTATGCCAAATGTAAATGACTCACCTTAAGCTTGAATAACTAAAAGCTGAAAATCATAAATGATGAATGATAAAGCATACTGTATAAATTTTGTGATCCATAACACTTAGTTCTAAAGGTTGTACTATTACTCTTTCTTTTGGGAGGTTCCTATGTAAGCTATCATGGAGACCAACATCTCACACCGATGATAGTAGAGTTGTTTTGCCCTTCCATCATAATAGAATCTAACTAGAGTGATCACTATACATAACCGATAATGGGACTTAAACCTATGGTGGCACATAGATCGGGGCATGTGAACTTGGTATCATACCCAACTCGGAGCTAAATATTTCTCCCATATTACTTATATGCTCGCTCTTTAGGAAATCCACTTTAAAATAGCATAGGGTTTATAATGAAAAGCAGTTGTAATTCTCTTTTCATTAAACTATAATCAAAATGAATAAATATGGATTACATCTCTTAGATGAGGATAAAAAGATCAATTCTTGCATTATATCTTAAAATAATCTTATTAAAGAATAAATGAAAGCATAATTTTCTTGAAATCTCAATACATGAACTTAGGGCTTAAAACCCATGCTTTAAACTCATGTCAATTCATAATAAAATACCATGCTCAATATATTTATTGAAATATTCCAACAATAACAAGTCAAGATAGAGCAATCTCATTCATAATATAAATCATGTAAGTTAAAAACATAAACATAAGTACTTCTTTATATACTTAAATCTTTAAATATTATGAAAATCACATGCTTCAAGAATATACATACTTGGATATAAACCCTACTTCAAAACAAGTAAATAGAGCCTTAAAATCATGCAATTTGGGAATAAGGGTGAAAGGATACCCTTGTTGATAACCCCACATACCTTATTAGGCTTAATTTGATGTAGAAGCTTGATTTTGAACTCTTTGAGATATTCTTGAAGCCTCTTTCTTAAAGTTCTTGGATTAAGGGCCTTAAATTCATAATTATCTTAAAGAGGATATAAAGGAGTTTTGGAGTTCTTAGAAATAGGTTAGGGTATCTTTGAGAAAAAATTAATGGAGAATTGGTGTATAATGCTTAATCTAACATCCAATCTTATGATTTTATGACTTGGGCTGATGGTAAATGACCTAATTGCTTCTCTGGAGAATATAGTCACAACTTGAATGTTGTTTGGGGGCTTGGCACTATGCAATGACATGCTCAACTCTATACTCGATGTGACGTTATGGAATCGCGTTGAGCTGCTGGAATCAAAATCTAAACAAGACCCAAACCTCATCCAAGAAATCTGAAACTTCCCCGAGACATGCTCGTTAAAACCTTGAACATGAATCAACTTAAAAACCATCGACTTGGAGCCCGGAATTTCAAGTTAAAAATCCTTAAATTTAAGAAGTCAAAATAAGGCTATGTCTTCAACACTTGCTAAATTTTAAGGTTCTAAGTCTCTTATGCAAGCATTATGATCTGAACTAAACTAAGAATGTACGGGGTATTACAGAAGTCTTCAAAAATTAGCTATATTTTTAGGTTCTAAGTCTCTTATGCAAACATTATGATCTGAACTAAACTAAGAATGTACGAAGTATTACAAAAATATTGCCAGAACAGAAGCAATTGAGAAAAACTATAGCCTACAAATATGAGAAATTGAATCCACGTCCACTCACGGCATAACACATCAAGGCATGGCCTAAACTTACTAGGGCTATAAAGAGTACTAATGTTAGTCAAACCTCGAGCAACTTAGAAAAATACATTCTTAGCCTAAATCTGGTCAAACCAATTCTCAATTTATGGCAATGAAAACTCCCTTCCAAAATACACCTACTTTGGTTACCGATAACTAATTCCCAAGAAAATAACCCCAAGTAATAGGATCCCACAAAGTCACATTAGGCCAAACAATTACCAAAATAAAACATTTTTTAATTCACTCCTTCAAATTAATCTCAGCCCAACTGGACCATGAACTGCATCATTGAAGAATGGATCACCCAACTCAACATCAATTCCAAAATTAATTAATACTAATAGGAGGCTAACCAGCCTAATCAAGATAACAGACCTCAACTTATAAATATTAGCTATAGAAAAAGGATCGCAGAAACTATAATCACTACAAAACCATGGAACGCCAAATCTTCCTTTACTTTTACACCCCGCTCAACAACCAACCTTACTAACAAAAAAGGAAAACCAACTAACCAAGGTAGTTGTCTATGCTAATAAACAAGAATCACAAAAAAGAAAATACTAACTAAATAAGCTTGTCTAATCTTCCGAAACCAATATCTCCTTTGCGTCAATACCAAGAGATAACTTTACCACCTGCTAAAATATCACACCATCATCCTTAAAGTCCATGAGCCAAACACCGAGATTATCAAGTCGATGAATATCTTTCACTACACCCTGCTTCTCCTTATCAACATGAAAAAATCTCCCTATAGATAACCTGCTAAGAGCATCAGCAAAAACATTATCTTTACCGAGGTTACAATGAAGACCCATATCATATTTTTTGAGAAACTCAAGCCATATCCTTTGCCTGAGATTCAAATCCTTCGGGGTGAACAAATACTGCAAATTCTTATGTTCTAAGAAGAGGTCAACATAAACTCCATACAGGTAATGATGCCAAAACTTCAAACCAACAACTCCAAATCATGAGTTGGATATCTCTTCTCATGCACTTTTAACTGTCTAGAAGCATATGTCACAACCTTGCCTAATTATATCAACACACAACCAAATCCCATACAAGACGTATCATAATAAACAGTGAAGTCCTTGGAACCCTCAAACAGGGTCAAAATAGGAGTAGAAGACAACTTACTCTTCAACTTCTCAAAGCTACCCTCATAATCATTCAACCGCAGAAACTTTAACTTTTTCTGAGTCTATCTAGTCAACAGAGAAGCAATCAAAGAGAAACTCTCAACAAACCACCTATAATATTTGGCCAAACCTAAAAAGCTCTGAATATCGATTGGATTCATGGGTCTAGGCCACTTCTTAACCACCATAACATTCTGTGGATCTACCATGATCTCTTCAATTAAAACAACAAAACATAAAAAATTTACAACATTCAACCAGAACTCACTTTGAAAACTTAGCATACAAATGTTGATCCTTAAGGGACTTCAACATTAAACTAGAACTCACTTTTCAAATACACCAAAATGTTAGCAATAAACACAATGATGAAAAAGTCTAGAAACTGATAAAATACACAATTCATAAGATCTATAAATGTCGCAGGGGCGTTAATCAAACCAAAATATATCACAAAAAATTGTAAATGATTGTATCGTGTAGTGAAAGTAGTTTTAGGTATATCCACCACCCTAATCTTTTACTAGTGGTAAATCAACCGAAGATAATCATAGAAAAGTACTTAGCACCCTTAAGCTAGTCAAAAAGATGACCTTTTCTAAGAAGAGGACACGTATTCATTATGGTTATATTTTCAACTAGCGATAATCTATACATATCTGAAAGGACCCATTATTCTTAAGCATGAAGAGCACATAAGCACCTCACGAGGAAATTGTAGGGCAAATAATACCCTTATCATGAAGATCTTTCAACTGCTCCTAGAGTTCTTTCATCTCATCTGTTCTATAAAAGGGATAGAGATAGGACGGGTGTTTGTGAGAAGATTGATTCCAAAATCAATTTTCCTATCAGGAGGGATGCAAGAATATCATGAAATATTTTAGGAAACTTATTGACTATAGGGACAGATAACAAAGAATTACCCTCAGAATTTGAATCTTTAACACAAACCAAGTGACATAGACACCCCTTAGCAATTAATTGTTGGGCGCTTAAATAAGAAATGAACCTTTCCTTAAGCACTAGGGAACTCCATTCCGACTCAATCACTGGTTCATTAGGGAATTTAAAACTATCCCTTCTGGTCCTTTAATCAAGAGTCGCATAGTATTATTGAAGCTAATCCATCCCCAAGATAACATCAAAATCCACCATCTCCAACTTTATCAAATCCACCAATGTCTCCCTACCACTGATAGATACCATACAACCCTTATAGAATCTTCTAACCATAATAGAGTGACCTATCCATATTGACATACAAAGGTGATCAGGAATACACTCAAGACCAAAATCAAAATAAGTAGCAACAGAAGGGTCACATAGGAAAGGGTAGACTTAGGATCAAGAAAATAATATACATTACGAGAGAAAAGTTGTAAAATACCCATGACTACATCAGGCCAGCCTCAAAATACTAACAGGTAGCAACAGAATTCAGACAATATTGGCAAGTGCTAGAGCAAGAATTAGCACCCTTTGGTGATGGATCTAAAGAAATAAAGAAAAGAACCTTAATAACTCTAAGATATTCATGAAGAATTGTGTTGCATGTGCCCCAATTGTCCATAACTTTATCATCAATCTCTCTTCTCATTAGATTAACCATAATGAATTAGCCCATAGAAACAACAAAGATGATAGATGGGGGTGACTGAGCTCTACTGGCCCAAATTAAGCTCCATGTGCCATAAATCCACTATTCTTATTAAAGTGATGATCACTAGATAACCTAGGATAAGGAGCACTAACAGTCATATGGGAAGTCCCCTACCTCCTCTTCTTAGTCTACTATTTCGCATATCTACCATTATTTTTCTGACCTTCACCCTTTTCTAAATATCTATACTTTTTTCTTAGACACTCTCTCTGGCATAAAATTCATCATCCTAAGAAGATCGAGGAGTAATAGTGGGAACCAGTGGAACTCCATGAGAGAAATCAAAAGATGCAACCCTAGACTGGGTTTGTACCCTATAAGAAGGATAAGTTTCTTCAATATTATTCTCAGGTGGGATAGAGAAGTTTCTATAAGAATTAGATCTTCGGTGAGGCCTGATCTAAAATACAAAAAATTAAAATCAGAGGGGTTTCAACATCCTAGACTCTATAGCAAAAATATAGACCATAAGAAATGGAAACATTACTAAATGCCTTGTAGCCCCTTCCTTATAAGTATGCGCGCTACAAACCCCATAAAGAGACTTTACTTGACATGGCTTTGTGGACACCCAATGGACATAAACCTTGACGCTAATACAAATATTGTCATGACCCAAACCAAGGCCTAGCATTGATAGGTATTTCAATTCCATCAAGGATTGGAGACTACCCCCATGCCTAGTAAAATAGAACACAGCACACCTTGCAATAGCTAAATTCTTAACATATAACAAAATAAAAAAGTATAAACTCAAAAGAATCTGAGAATACCAACCTCCAACCTAGCCACAGAAACTTGCAAAGCCTCTAAAAAATACCAATTATCAACCTAAGATGGGAAATTCCCCCAATTATAGCCAAAATGAACCTTAAAGAAAATAGTCTATGACATACTAAACAAAAAAGTAATGGAAATTATAGAAGAAGGAGGTTGTAATACCCCATATTATCCTTAGCTCAGTTTAGCTCCTAATTGTATGTATAAGAGGCTTCAAACCTGAAAGTTTTCACTAAGTGTTTTGAACTTAGTCATATTTTTGGACTCTTAGCTTTGAGTATTTTTAAATGGGTCTTCCATACCCCAAGATGTTGGTTTTTGAGTAAATTCACGTTTAGGGGTGTACGTAGCATGTCTTGGGGAAGGTTTGAATTTTTCAGATAAGGATTGGGTCATGTTTGGAATTCAATTCCACCAGCTCACTGCGATAGTGTTGCATGACAATGGTTATAGTGATGGAGCCTTAACCACATCATGGTGAACCTTTAATCTGCATTCCAGTTGTAAATTTAAAAGTCTGAGGGATAATTTTGTCTTTTCCCCTCAATCCAATTTGTAAAAACATGAATAAAAAAATCGATTAAGGCATTATATGCTCATTTTTCCTAATTCTCCTATGAAAGAAACCCTAATCATTCCCCAAGTTCATAAAATTCAATTACCTCCTCTTCAAGAAAACTAAGAAGTCAAGTTCCTAAATCGAAGAACCTTAAAAAAAAGCTTAAAGATTTGTGTTTCTCTTTCAAGATTTAAGGTTTATGTTTTGTGGGATGTTCATTCATAGGTCCCTTTCACACCCTCTTTTCATTTAAAGTATGAATTTTTCTATTATTATAGTATTTTATATTTCTTAAGATGGGTTTAATTTGTATTTTCATGGTGATTATAAATTAAATTCAACCCATATATGATCCTATGAAAGATTTGATTTTCTCATACTTTGAATTTTAGTTTCCAATGTCCTATTTTAAGTGAATTCCATGTTAGACCCCCCCCAAATACTGATTTAGTCATACAATTATGTAGTTTCTCCTATATAAAGTATCTCATGTTTAAATTCATGATCCCCACATATTTGATGGAATGTCTATGCTACAAAACCATGATCTTTTATTATAGTTTTTAAGCTTGTTATTACATTCAGTGATCATTCAGTGTTGGTGGGTTATGAATGCCTAAGACCAAAGAGTTTTTACATGAATTCATATTATTTCAGTAATGTTTGAGTTGAACAACGAATTCTATTACTTATTTGATTGATGTAATCATGCTGAACACTAGAAGTTACGAAATCATGTTCAGTCAAGCTTAGTTCAGTTCAATCCTAGTGTCAGTTCAGATGGTAGTAGGATTTAGCATCAAGCATACTCAAGGATGAGGGATCACTTGATAGTAGAGGGTTTGACCCTTTGTATTTATCCACAAGTTACAAAACTATGTATCTAAAATAGGTTGGAGATATTTACTTATCTATTGAGGATTGACAACTTGTTTACATATTCGTTGAAGGTGACATATATCTTGTTAAAGTACCTTCCAATTGAGAGTGACTCATTAGTCCTTAAGAAAATTAGTTTAATGGATCTACACAACCATTGTTAGTACCCATGGCATGATACTGACACCCTTCTAAATGGGGTTATAGGTTAGAGCCCATTTAGCTCAAATTGGGGTATGTTGGTTAGATGATACCTCCGATAGTCTCAGTTCAATATTTAATACAAAGTTCAGTTTAGTTTGCTTGACCATAGCATATAGTTCATCAGTTATTTAGATACTAGATTTTAGTATTTCAGTTTCCAAATTATTTTAGTATCATGTTATATGCTTGGTAATGCATTCTCAGATTTTATAGCTTTCACGTATTAATGCATCAGTTATCTCATGTTATTCAATCAATCATTATTTTATTCACACGAACATATGTATTTTAGACTAATTTCATCTCATATACCAATACATTCAAAGTACTGACTGCATACTTTTCTTCGTGCTATGATGTCTTATACTATAGGTTCGGATGCTCAGTTTCCAAACTGCACTTAGACAGTTCATCTTATTAGCAGCAGCAGTTGAAGTGAGTCCTCATATGTCGAGGAACTATTATGTTATTTTAGAATTTTTGTTTTTCTTTTTAGTTAGTTCAGTTTGGAGTTAGTTGGGGCCTATCCTATCAACTCTTTAGTCTAATAGAGGATTTTAGAAGTTTTTAGTCATTTTGATAGTTAGTCAGTTTATCAATTATTTGAACATTATTTTTAGTATGTTATCAGAAATTCAAACATATTATTTAAATCATTTTTTTGTAATTGCACTTTTTGTCTTCATTTTGTTGCTTCCATACATATTCATTATCAGTATATTATTTGGTGCTCATAGTAGGTACCAGTCCATGGGCTAGGTTATTGTCACTTTTGATCGTAAGCACTGTGTTGTGACTAGGGAGTAGCCTCAAGTCATTAAAAAACCTTGTATTAGAGCCTAACGTTTTACAGTGTCCTAGCGAGTCTGAAAGCCGCATTGAGTGGCATCTTGGGCATGGGTGAAAACCGCACCACACTTATAGAGAAGAGGCTACATGACGTAATAGGAAAAGTTTACCTTCCTTCAGTATTCATGTCATGCAAGTGAAAATGAGATCTATTTAAATTCTCTTTCTAATCCATCCTTTATTCTATTACAGAAAATGACTCCCAAAAAGAATAATAAAAAGAGGAATGGGGACCAGCCGGCACCCTCGCCTGTTCAGGAAGTTCAAGGATATAAGGTAAAATAATGCAAAGGCAATATAAAAATCAAAACCATGAATGCATCATCATATACATGCATAAGTAACATTCCATGATAGGGAACAAGGTTTAACATGATAGTAAAACATTATCGTGGACTATATAGATTAACCGTCATTAAAAGGCACCAACGAGCTATATGGGTTTAGCTCGCACTATTGTAAATGCCCTAGTGCATGTTTGTCGCACGCACTGGAGGTATCAAGAAACACCAGGGAATGACTCAAACCCACATTAGTCTAGGATGAAAATACAATAATAGTGTGAATCATGCACATAGTCATTAATGTGAGTTTCTAGAGTCAGTCCTTTAGGACTTCCACCTTAAAAACATAGCTACATAACCCCTACTAAGAACAATTAAAATAAATTCAAAATAACCCATTCAATAAAATAAGGAATTATACACTAAGGCACACCATAGGGATCGTCATAAATTTATCTGGCAATCTCATAACTAAGCCGTTACAATTTCATTAACTTGGGGGAATGCTTCCGTCCATTTTTGTTCATTAAATCAAATTGGAGAAATGCCTCGACCTCCCTTAGTTTATCAAATCAAATTGGGAGAATGCCTCCACCCCCTATGTTAAATAAATCAAAACATAGCTACCTAGCCCTTCAAAATTAATGTTCATTATTTAACCGTTTATGCAATGAAATAGTATAGGTTAGTAAGTCAAACCAAGTGACAATTCCATAAATATCCATTGTCAGTATATTATTTGGTGCCTATAGTAGGTACCGATCAATGGTTTAGATTGTGGTCACTTGTGATCGTAAGCACCGTTGTCATGACTAGGGTGTAGCCTCAGGTCATAAAAAAACATTGTATCAGAGCCTAAAGTTTTATAGTGTCCTAGGTAGTCTGAAAATCGCATTGAGTAGAATCTTGTGCATGGTGGAAAACCGCACCACACTTATAGAGAAGAGGCTACAAGACGTTATAGGAAAAGTTTACCTTCTTTCAGTATTCATGTCATGAAAGTGACATGAGCTCTATTTAAATTCTCTTTCTAATCTATCTTTTATTATATTGCAGAAAATGCCTCCCAAAATGAATAATAAAAAGAGGAATGGGGACCATCCTGCACCATTACCTGTTCAAGAAGATCAAGGATATAGGGTAAAATAATGCCAAGGCAATATCAAAATCAAAATGATGAACGCATCATCATATACATGCATAAGTAACATGCCATGATAGGGAACAAGGTTTAACATGATAGTAAAACATTATCCTTGATTATATAGCTTAACCATCATTAATAGGCACCCACGAGCTATATGGGTTCAGCTCCCACTATTGAAAGGGCAGCAGTGCATGTTTATCGCACGCACTGGAGGTATTAAGGAACACTAGGGAATGCGTCGACCCTACATTATTCTAGGATACAAATACAATAATAGTGTGAATCATGCACAAAGTCATTAATACCAACCCTCACTTTGGCAAACGTCAGTTTCTAGAGTCAGTCCTTTTGGACCTCTAGCTTAAAAACTTACCTACATAACCCCCTTTAAGCACAATTAAACTTGTTCAAAATGACCCATTCATTAAAATAAGGAATTATACATTAAGGCACGCCATAGGCATCTTCATAAAATATAGCTTGCAATCTCATAACTACGCTGTTACAATTTCATTAACTTTGGGGTATGCCTCTACCCATATTTGTTCATTAAATCAAATTGGAGAAATGCCTCGACCTCCCTTAGTTTATCAAATCAAATTTGGGGAATGCCTCCACCCCCTTTGTTCACTAAATCAAAACATAGCTACCTAGCCCTTCAAAATCAATGTTCATTATTTAACCGTTTATGCAATGTAATAGTGTAGGTGAGTAAGTCAAACCAAGTGAAAATTCCATAAATATTCATTATCAGTATATTATTTGGTGCCCACACTATGTACCAGTCAATGGGTTTGATTGTGGTTAGTTGTGATCGTAAGTACCATTTTCATGACTAGGATGTAGCCTCAAGTCATGAAAAAACATTGTGTCAGAGCCTAAAGTTTTTTGGTGTCCTAGGGGGTCTGAAAGTCACGTTGAGTAGAATCTTGTGCATGAGTGAAAACCGCACCACACTTATAGAGAAGAGGCTACAAGACATTATAGGAAAAGTTTACCTTCTTTCAGTATTCATGTCATACAAATGAACATGAGCTCTATTTAAATTCTCTTTCTAATCCATCTTTTATTCTATTACAGAAAATGCCTCCTCTAATGAATAGTAAAAAGAGGAATGGGGACCATCCCGCACCCTTACCTGTTCAGGAAGATCATGGATATAGGGTAAAATAATGCCAAGGAAATATCAAAATCAAAACCATCAACGCATCATCATATACATGCATAAGTAACATACCATGAAAGGGAACAAGGTTTAACATGAAAGTAAAACATTATCCTAGATTATATAGCTTAACTATCATTAATAGGCACCCACGAGCTATATGAGTTCAGCTTCCACTATTGAAAGGGCCCTAGTGCATGTTTATCGCTCACACTAGAGGTATCAAGGAACACCAGGGAATGCCTTGACCCCACATTAGTCTATGATACAAATACAATAATAGTGTGAATCATGCACACAGTCATTAATACTAACCTTCACATTGGCAAATGTGAGTTTCTAGAGTCAGTCCTTTAGGATCTCCACCTTAACAACTTAGCTACATAACCTCCATTAAGCATAATTAAAACTAGTTCAAAATAACCCAATCATTAAAATAAGGAATTATACATTAAGGAACACCAT